>NC_142011.1:125430986-125588486 GCF_049901735.1 Notechis scutatus
CGTAACATTGACTGCAGTTGCAGAAATTACAATTGGACTTCCATTTGGGCTAAATCTTCTATGCACAACTTGAAAGTAGCCTGATAGGAATATAATCCTCATAGATCGAAATATGTTTACATTTGTATGGAAGTAAGGGGAAGCCATTCAAAGTGATGTGGTGAATGTTTATGCCAAGTTATTCATGCTGTAAGATTATAACTTGTTACAATAAACTGTTGTCTTGTTTTAGTATTTAAATATATTTTCATTAATGATTCACTTTTATCAAATGGGTAGAACAATCATTCACATATTTTCCCCTTATGAATAGATATTCTGTTAATTTAAATAATGATTAGATATTAGCATGATTGTATTGTTGTTGTTGCTTTATGGAAAAATCAAAATTAAAAGTTAAACAAGAAAGAAAGAAAAAACTAAGACATTTTGAGCACATGTGCAAATTAATGTAATTTTGATTTATGTTACCTTTTATGAGTACTAAAGAACAACTTAATTCCTTGGCATAATTATTCCAGGGTGTTTAAAAGAAATCAAACAATAAATAAATTTAATTATTACAACAGTATAGAAATAATAGTCTATAGGAAGTATTTAATATTAATTCAGTTGATGGAATAATCTGCTAAATTACCAACATCAGACTATTTTAGTGATGAAATATATAATTGTTGATTAGATTTGATACATTATCAGATAATAAATTTGCATTCCACTGCAACCTTCATTATGTCCCAAACACCTACCGTATATACTCGAGTATAAGTCGACCCGAATATAAGCCGAGGCACCTAATTTTACTACAAAAAACTGGGAAAACTTATTGACTTGAGTATAAGCCTAGGGTGGGAAATGCAGCAGCTACTGGTAAATTTCAAAAATAAAAATAGATACCAATAAAAACTTTCACTAGGACAGTTGAGAATAAGTTTGATGTTCACAATTTCCTCTTTGAAAGAGACCAGTAAATAGGGAACAAGAAGATGAAGAAAAAGAAGTGTGTTTTTTCACACTGCAGTGAACAAAAATGGCATCGTAGGAACAGGCTTATTCTCAGTCCAAAGGTTTTTTTGTGATTTCTTCCCTGATTTAAGGGAAATTTGGGAAATGATCTCACTATCATGAAAGGTTTAATTGATTCACTAACCCAAAAGAAGATGATGATGACAGTGGGAGGCAGGAGTCACTCTCTCCCTTGCAAGAAAAAAGCAAGAGCCGTTCTTATGATCTCTCTCTCTCTCTCTCTCCCGTAATACAGTCAAGCCCTTTCTAGCACGCGCGATCTGCCGCAGAGCGCAGCTTTGTACGGGGTTTTGCATTTGCAAATGCAAAAATGCCCGGAGAGAAAGAGATCATAAGAACGGCTCTTGCTTTTTTTTGCAAGGAGAGAGTGACTCCTGCCTCCCACTGTCATCAACATCTTCTTCTTTGGGTTAGTGAATCAATTAATTTGGGAAATGATCTCACTATCATGAAAGTCAGTGTTCTCTGCCCATGGGGCATTTGGAAGAAAACGCCCGCGGCATATCCACACGCGTGTAAGGGGAATCAGAAATCCCTGCGTTCAATGCCTAGCACGGCAGAAGAGAAAATGCAGCTGTGAGCAAATACTGGGAAAACCTGATTGATCAGAAGGAAGGAGGCAAAAGAGGGAGGGGTGGTGGTGGACGGAGGTCCCACTGGTATTTGTGAAACACTTGGTCGGCAGCGCTTAAAGTCAACGTCCTGGCTCCCACCCACCCAAAGCCACGAAGTCCCCAATTGCGCAGCCCAGAATCGCCCTCCCTCAGGGGGCAGCAACAACGCCTGGTGTTTCCCAAGACAAGAAGCTCCGCCATGCAATGAAAGCGCCCTGGCTCTAGGCTCGCGGGCTCAGAAAACAACGTGAGCCGAGGTCGCCTGGGCTCCGCTCAGCTTCGTTTCCTCAGCCCCAGCTGCTTTCAGTCCGCTCAGGAGGAGGGGAGGTGGTGGCGGCGGCTCGCGTTGTTTTCTGAGCTCTAGGCTCGCGGGCTCAGAAAACCCGAGCCGAGTCTGCTCCACTCACCTTCGTTTCCTCAGCCCCAGCTGCTTTCAGTCCACTCGGGAGGAGGAGGAGGAAACGAAGCTGAGCGGAGCTGAGCGACCTCAGCTCGCGTTGTTTTCTGAGCCCGCGAGCCTAGAGCCAGGGCGCTTTCATTGCACGGCGGAGCTTCTTGTCTCGGGAAACACCGGGCGTCCTTGCTGCCCCCTGAGGGGAGGGCGATTCTGGGCTGCGCGATTGGGGACTTCGTGGCTTTGGGTGGGTGGGTGGGTGGGTGGGAGCGAGGATGGACGGAGTCCGTGAAGTGGGGCTTGCCTGCCCTTGCTGGCTGCCTCTGCTTCCTTAGGGGCGGGGAAAGGGGCTCATCTGGACCAAGGGTGAGTCTCCCCCTCAGTTTCCCCTGAAGGATCTTCCGTCACTTTTGCCTTCTCCCTACATCTTCCCTCTGTTAAAAATCCCCCCCACACACACACACTTATTTTCGGGTGGATAGATTTCGTGTCTGAGCATTCTCACATGGCGGTGGGTCTTTCCCCCCCCTAAAAACAGTTAAAAAAAGAAAAAACATATCCTCATGCAAGAACTTTTCTGCTTCCGATTACCCCCATGCTTAAAAGTTGCAAAGGAAACACGGAAGCAGGGAAGCGGCTGCCCAGCTCCGGAGCTCCACACCATTTTTTTTTCAGAGGGGAATCTCACTCGAGTATAAGCCGAGGGGGTTTTTTTCAGCACAAAAAATGTGCTGAAAAACTCGGCTTATACTCGAGTATATACGGTATGTTTAATACAATAAGGTAATGATTCCAATACCAAATTAAAAAGAATAAATAAAGATATGATTGATGAGTTCCAGAGACATCTTGATAAATGAATACATACCCTAACAAGTGGAGCAGATTAATCTAATGATGGATTTAAATTGGGGTGGGGGGGAGGGGAGGGATAGCTGGATTTGTTATGTAGATGTAATAGATTATGTAGCATTTGTATAAAAACCCCATTGTGCTTTGTTGAGATATTCTGAGTTTGCATTTTTAATGTTTGTGAGTTCAATATCTTTTTTGTTGACATTATTAAAGCTGTATAGTGCGGGCCCTAGCTTATTAATAATCAGTTTGAAAGGTTTGAGCTATAAGCTACAAGTGACAACATGTTGTTCTGTTTCTGTGGTCTGTCTTTTAATAGTTCCTCCCCGGGAACTGATTCAGCTCAGTTGATTTGTCTACTGATCTGCTTGAGTGGGAATTCAGTCTTCTGAATGTCTGGTTTAACTCAATCAGGTTTAGAAGAAATGTTATTTTCATATAGATGCTAGCTGTAGATGAAGAATTGGAACTTTTTGAAAAAATGATTGGCAAGGAAAACAGATCAGGCAGCAATGACTGTTGAAGATAGATTAATAGTTTTAGTAAGAACAATGAGAGTTGGTAGATCTGAGTTGGATTGGGCAGAGTTTCTGCTGTGGAAGATAATTATTGGTGACGAGAGCAGTACTGAGGAACATTGCTAACTGATGCAGAAGGCATAGTGGGATGTCAGAAAATGACAGAAGAAAAAAAAGATCAAAGATTTGTCAACCAAAGAAAAGCTGCCAGATTAAAAAGCTGAAATTGCCACTCTTTTCTGTAAGGCCTTAACTCTAAAATTAGAAACTAGGCAGAGTTAGAAATAAAGCAATGCATGCATAAATTAAAATCACATCACAATCTGCAAATAGCTCTGCTGACAAAAGCTTTGGGTTGCTGTATCTGAGAAGAGAAAAACACTGTTTGAAAAGTTTAAAGATCAAGCCTTGGACAAAGATAAAGAAAGGGCAGTAGAGATGATCTGCCTCATTTAACTAACCCTTGCTATCACTTACTAAGAAATATAGTTGGGAAATTAAAACTTAAAAATGCTGAAAATAAAGGAACTAGCTTCCTTGTTTGCTCGTTCTGGTGCCTGGTTGTTTAAAAAATAATCTAAAAGAATGTTGATTCTCATGCTAAATGTCTATTGAATCCTCAGAACTGTGTATAACTGTGTGCTTTAATATAACACGCTACATCTATAGCAACATGCAAGCCATATCTTACCAACTAATGTCACTTTCATCAGGCCATTTTGATCTGAAACTCAGTGTCACTGACAACATTCTGTTCTGATATTAATTTCACCTTCATTGCATATGTTTATTGGAGTCCCTAAAAATGGTTGAACTCAGCATGGAGATAAGATTAAATCTACTTTAAAGAACAAAATGATTGTTCTCCAGATTTCCTATTTCACCTTTGAAATTAATTAGAGTAAAGTTAAAATTTACAGGTTAAAAGTGTGTATTAATTAGAATTGGTGAAGTGACCAGAAAAAACAGCCTGGATTGATTTTGTGTCCTTAACAGTATCACGACATGTGGAAATAAATACAGGTAATCTTGATTGATTGCATAGTCATCATTCAAAGTTACAACAGACCTCTCAAAAAGAAATTATACCATGATTCTAAAATTCTTTCCCAGGAACGTGACTGTATTTTAGATGCTGAGCAATCTCCCCATTTTTATGACTGTTTGTGGTGTCCTGTGAATCACAATACTATGATTTATAATGTTTTTGCCCAAACCTGGCATTTACTTCCAGTTTTCAGCAAAAATGCCCCATAAAGAACAGTGGATTTACTTAATAACTTCTGCATTTGCTTAATGACCATCACAATTTTTTTTGGTAAATTTTGGTTGAGTCAGATTGGTGAGCTGCTTTACAGCTATCATGACTTATGATTGTAATGGGTGTGTTCCATTATGATCACAAGTGAAGGATTACCTGTAATTGAATTTGCACAATATATGTGCAAAATTCTAGATATGCTCAAAGACTTGTATAGGTGATAGTTTTCACATTGTGGCTATACGGTTTTGGCACAAACATTGTGATTGTGTAAAAGTGAAAATGTTATCTACTAACCACATTCACTTGCATTTCGAGGGAGATACTAGCCATGTCTTTTGTCAGTCATGACTTTGGGGCTAAGGTGCAAAGACATTCTATATGCATGATGACATAGCTTTTTGGAATTTCTCCCTGTGAACAGGAACTCTAATTGGTTCAGGAATTCCATGTATTTGGACATATGCTTCAGGATTCATGCATGCATCCATCATATTAGTGCCAAATGAGTAGAGAGAATTTATTCTATTAAGTTACAAATGCTTGTCATAATCTGCATATCAAGCTTGCGCTTAGTAATACAGGCCCACTGAAATAGTTGCTCAGTGACAATTTGATGTTCAGTGCTAATGCTTTTTGCTTATTTTCAACTACTAGTTAATACACAACTGCCCAAGTCTAACATTGCAGGCACAATGGTCTGTTCAAACACCACAAGGCCTCGAGCATGACAAAACCCCCTGTTAGGAGACAGGCATGATGCCTTGGGTTCTCAAACTGACATGATGAGGTTGATTTCTCATGGCAGGATATCAATCATAAATTATATTTCCTCCGTAAGGCAGTCAAGGGATGCTTGATGAGTAGTCTAATGACAAGAACAGACTTATGCCAGTCACAGATTTTTCTTCTCTGTCTTGGTAACAAGAGCATGGGGAACAATGGCACTGTTAACACATGCCCCAGGATTTGAAATTTGCAAAGTAAATTTAAAATATCACCTCAACTCTTTTCACAGTGAATCATTAGAAGATCTGTAGACTGTGACTTTGTTTTCTGGTCTGGGGACAAGTATTTACTGTACCCAGCTTCACAAATACTAAGTGTCGTGTCCGGAGCTAGGAAGGAGACTCGGGAGCCAGTGACTTAGTTCAGCTCATTTATTCGTCCCGAGATCGGCTCGGGGTTCGAAGGGAAAAGTGGCGGCTTTTATTCTCTAGCCACGGCGGCCGCGGCCAATGGCACCGCTTTGAATCTCCCGCGATTAGTTTCCACCAATCACGGGGGATTCGCGGCGGGCCAATCAGTGCGGCTCGCTCAGCCAATCAGCTCGCCGTGCGTCTTAGCCAATCGCTGGGTCTACAAGAATGGTACTGACCGTACAGAACACCCCTCCCCTCTTGGTAGGGTCCTACGTAACGTAGTCCCGTAAGTAGGCGGGGCTTCGTACTTGTCTACTTGACCTGCGCAGGTTAGTTGGTGCTTGGTTCTCGGCCGGTTCGGTCGGGTTCCGTGTTGCTCCTCGTCCTGTCGATGGAACCGTCTGGAAGTCTGAGCCGGGCCTTTCGTCACAGCTCCCTCCCGGTCTACCCGGGCTGGTTGAGCTGGCCTGGCTGCTTCTTCCTGGTGAGGTGTCGAGTTGGCTGCTTGCCGGTGAGTATTCCTGGTTTCTTTCTGGTGGTGTTTGGTTCTTTGGGTCTTCCCTCCCCTCTTGGTTTGTGTTGGGGGGTTCCCTTCTGTGTTTATTTCTGCTTGCATGTCGGTTGTATTTCCCGTGGCTACTCTCGACCTTAGTTGGTCGATGTGTCGTTTCCATGCTCGTCTGTCGGTTGTCTGTAGGCGGTACGAGCGGGGATCTGTCACTTGGGTTATGGTTGCTGGTACCCAGAGTGGGTCTCCGGTGAGGTTTTTCGCATAAACCGCGTTGCCTGTTTTAAAGGTTCGGTCTCTGCTTGAGGAGTTTGGGGGCTTTTCCGGGTTGTATGTGGGGTGCAGTCTGTCGAGTGGGGATCTTAGCTTCCTCCCCATCAATAGTTCTGCCGGGCTTTTATTGGTTGTCGTGTTTGGGGTTATGTGTTGTATAAAGAGCATTTTGTTTATTTTTTCTTGGATTTCCCTGTTCTCTATTTTTTGGATGGTTGTTTTCGTGAATTGAACCATCCGTTCCGCCCTCCCGTTCACCGCCGGATGTGCCGGCGCTGTCAATGCGTGTCGTATCCCCCGTTCCGCTAGGAATTTTTTGAATTCCAGTGAGGTAAATTGGGGCCCGTTGTCGGATACGAGAACATCTGGGAGGCCGTGGGTTGCAAATAGTTTGCTGAGTTCTTTGGTGACGGCCTCCGTGGTGGTAGCTCTCATGTTGTTTACCTCCAGCCAGTTGGAGTAAGCGTCTACCGTGATAAGGAAGGTGTGTCCTTTTGTGGGCCCGACAAAATCTATGTGGATCCTGGACCATGGTCCCCTAGGGGTTTCCCATTCCAGGATTGGGGCGGCGGGAGGGCTGGGTCTGGTTTCCTGACATCTGTTACACGCTGCCACCCAGGCTTCGATTTGTTTGTCCGTCCCTGGCCACCAAGCGTAACTTCTGGCCAGGGCTTTTGTCCTTACGATGCCCGGGTGCCCCTCATGCAACAATTCCAAGACTTTTCCTTGTAATTTTCCCGGGATAACCACTCGGTCCCCCCAAAGTAAACACCCTTTTTGTAATGACAGTTCCGTTTGTTGGTTCCGGAATGTCCGGAAGGTCTCGTTGTCGTCTTTCTCTGGCCACCCCTTCTCTACCCAATGCAATACCCGCGCCAGATGTTTGTCTTTATTAGTTTCGCGGGCAATGTCTGACACGGTTATGGGTAGATCGGGCAGAGTCTCTATGCTGAGGGTGGTCGTCGTGGGTGCTGGGTCGGTGTCGAAGTCTGGTAACGGCGTGCGCCTCAGGGCGTCTGCGTGGGAGATCGTCTTACTGGGTCGGTGTGTGAGCCGGTAACTGTAGGCTGCAAGGAATTCGGACCACCTTGTCATTCTAGGGGATAGAATGTTCGGGGTGGCCCTGTTCCCTGCCAGGATTCCCAGCAGCGGCTTGTAGTCGGTGATGATGGTGAAGGCTCGGCCGTAGATGTATTTGTGGAACTTTTTGACAGCGGCAACGATGGCCAATGCATCTTTGTCCAGCTGACTGTAGTTCCTTTCTGGCTTGGTGAGGGTTCGTGAGAAGAAAGCGATGGGTGCTTCCTTTCCGTCGGGGAGAGTATGGCTGAGAAGGCGTGCGACGCCAAAAGGTGATGCGTCGCATGTGATAACCAACGGCAGGGTCTCGTTGTATTGGATGAGGACGGCGTCCGAGGTGAGCAGGTCTTTGGTTTTGTTGAAGGCGGCTTCTTCGCATTTCTCCCACGTCCATGGAGCTGCCTTGTCCAGGAGCCTATGCAAAGGCTCTGCCGCGGTCGCCTTCTGGGGCAGGAAAACATTGTAAAAGTTCAGTAGCCCTAGAAATGCCTGTAGTTCCATTTTATTCTTCGGCCTGGGGGCTTCCTTGATTGCTCTGATTTTTTCCTCAGTTGGGTGAATTCCGTGCCGATCTAGGGGGTACCCCAGGAACTCGACTCTCTCGGTGTGTAATTGGCATTTTTCTTTCTTAACCTTCAGCCCCGCGTTTTTGAATTTGGTTAGGACTTCCCTCAGGCGACCCTCTAGTTCCTTTTGGTTGTTTGCCAACACCAATACGTCATCGAAATAGGGCACCACACCCTTGATTCCTTGCAGGAGCCTCTCCATGAGGCTCTGGAATATTCCTGGGGCCACGCTGATTCCAAACTGGAGTCTCTTACAGCGGAAAGCCCCTCGGTGGGTTACTATCGTTTGTGCTTCGGCCGTTTCTGCGTTGACCGGCAGCTGCTGATAGGCTTGTGCCAGGTCGAGCTTCGCAAAGACCTTGCCTCCCCCCAGTGAGTGTAGGAGGTGCTGCACTACTGGGACGGGGTAGGCGCTTTGCTGTAGAGCACAATTAAGGGTGGCCTAATAGTCCCTGCAAATTCTCACTGACCCGTCTGGCTTAACGGGGGTGACTATGGGGGTCTCCCAGCGGGCATGGTCGATTGGCTCGAGGACCCCTTGTTTGACGAGCTTGTCTATTTGCTCATCGATTTTTGGCCGGAGTGCGAACGGTACCCGCCGTGGTTTCAGGCGAATGGGGGGGACGCTGGGGTCTAGGCTGAATGAAATGGGGGGCCCTTGGTACTTGCCTAGGGTGCCATCGAACACTTCCTGGAAGTCTCTCGTGAGCTGCTCTTCCCAGTCGGCTTCCCGGACGTGGTCGATTCCCGTTACCTCGATTCCGAGCGGCGCGAACCACTGCAGTCCCAAAAGGCTAGGGCGATCGCGGTCTACAATAGTTAGGGGGAGCCTCGCTGTTCGCCCCTTGAAGGTCACCTCGAATTTGCCCGTTCCGACTACCGGTATACGATTTCCTTGGTAGTCCTTGAGGATCAGGTTCTGGCTTTCCAGCCCCTTCCGGTGGATGGCGGGCACCAGGCGCTTTATTTCCCGCCATGCAACCATGGAGAGGTAGGTCCCAGAGTCCACCTCCATTTTGCATGGCTCGCCCTCGATGCCCACCTCCACATATACCTTCCGTGCGTCTGTGCTGGAGGAGTGGCCGATGACGATCGTTTGGTGGGTTTCCTCTCTCTGCCTGTTCCCGCCATCTTGTCGGCCTCGTCCATCTCGGCTCCATCGGCTCTCGGCTTGGCGGTCCCTGGGTCTGGGGGGGTGCCGTCTCGCCTCCGGTTGCTGTTGTCTCGTCGTCGGGGGCTGTAGTTCTTTTTGAGTTGGCAGACTCGTGTGATGTGGCCCCTTTTGTCGCAGTGCCGGCATATCGCGTCGAAAAACCGGCAATCGGCTCGAGGGTGGTCGCCCCCGCACCCGGCGCACGGTTTCCCCGACTTACGACCCCGTCGATCGCGCCGGTCCCTGTCTTCCTGGAGTCGATGCACGTCCTCTTCCCCGTCGCTGGTGTTGGAGGCGGAGTCGAGGTCGCCGTGGTGTGTGGTGGTCTCTCGGCGGCTTGCTTCGGAGCGCATCTCGGTTCCCGTGCCTGCTTCGGCGGTCGCGCTTCGGTCTCCGGTGTCGGGTCTCCGCATCCTGGCTGCTGATTTCCGGGTAGCCTCGGCTGCGGTGGCGTCGGCGAGGATGTCAGCGAGGGCGATGTCACCCTTGGCCATTAACCGGCTCTGGAGGACTGGATCTCTGAGTCCCAGGACCACGCGGTCTCGGAGAGCCTCATCCATGTCCGTGAAACCGCACATGCCTCCTAGATTCCGCAGGGCGGCCACGAAGTCCCCGATGCTCTCACCCGCTCGCTGGTCTCATCGATAGACGTCGTGCCGCCGGATGAGGGTGGGCACGTCGGGGGCATAGTGGTTTCGGAGTAATGGCGCGAGGTCAGCCCAGTCCATTGTTTTGACGTCCTCTGGCTTTGCGAGGGCTTTCGCCATTTGGAACACTGCGGGCCCGCAGTGTGTGAGAAAAACAGCTCTTTTCCTCTGCCTGTTTGCATCCTTGAGGTTGCTACTTTCAAGGAACATTAGGAATCGGTCGATGTACGATTCCCAATCTTCAGTAGCCGGATTAAAGGGTGCAGGCGGTACGATGCTGGCCATCTCATCGGTCTTGCTTCCCCGGACACGTGTACGATGGGTCAGGCTTGCAATCCCACCTTCGTCGCCAGTGTCGTGTCCGGAGCTAGGAAGGAGACTCGGGAGCCAGTGACTTAGTTCAGCTCATTTATTCGTCCCGAGATCGGCTCGGGTTCGAAGGGAAAAGCGGCGGCTTTTATTCTCTAGCCGCGGCGGCCGCGGCCAATGGCACCGCTTTGAATCTCCCGCGATTAGTTTCCACCAATCACGGGGGATTCGCGGCGGGCCAATCAGTGCGGCTCGCTCAGCCAATCAGCTCGCCGTGCGTCTTAGCCAATCGCAGCGTGGGTCTACAAGAATGGTAATGACTGTACAGAACACTAAGAATATTAGTATGCTTATTAATATGCTGGCAATTCAAATGTAACAAGTATAGGCTTTTAACTACTTCTCTTGGGATCTTGTGCTATTAAATAAACATCTTTTTGAAAGACTGCTTTTTATTCCACCTAGATTTTTCCTTCCCTCAATATGATCACAACGCTACTCTACTACTCTATTTTTGCTACTATTTTTTGCTTTATTAGTTTGAACCATTCATTGCCCCTCATTCTTTTTATGCATTCATGAACTATTATTGTTCATCATTGTAAAGCTAAAAGCATTATTTAAATAATAAATAAGTATTCCTCACTTTATCTTTCATTATCATTTAATCACTGTAATGATTTAGCTTCTGCCAGGATTTCTGCAAACAATTCTGTCCAATCCTGCTGATTTTGAAAACTATATTGCAGTCCAAGGACATAAACATTATTACCCATTTAAGTAGTATCATCTTCAAAGTTCTTCTTGCTTGTACATTTTATTGGGAGTTATTTGCTAAGGAAGATTCAGCTGATGCAGAATGTGGCAGCCACTTAATAACTACTAAATCACATTTAAGATGCATAGTTAACAGACTATTCTAAACAGCCTGAAATTTGGCAGAAAGGGGAGATTTTTCTCATCTTGCAGTTACACAGAAGTAAATCTTTGCAATGGTGGTGCCCCTCTTTTGGAATGTCATGTAGGAAGTACGAGGATGGGAAAAAAGCTAGAATCATAAAGAATGCTTCTCTACCTCCACTTATTGGGTACTAAAACTCACCATGCTGATCATGTTCAACCAAAACTAAAACAGGATGAAGGAAAGCAGAATTATGACATGACCTTGCCAACCAAGCATATCCTCTTTAACTATTATGCATTCAGGGGAGATGGTGACACATTCTCCAACCATATCTCCCCTGATATTCATTTTAATAATGTTTGTATTCTAAGCATGTGGTAAATAAATTCCCAGTTCCTCTAGATTGCAAGTGTATTCATATGATTTTCATTTCAGATCTTCCCTATCAAAACATGGTAGTGATCACAGAATGCCCCCGCTCTATGTTCAGAGTTTAAATATTAGGGTTTAGAATGATTTAGAATTTACATTAAAGTCTAGATAGGGTTCTTCTTTGTTGCAGAGTGAATATAGCATGAGAACAACAAAGGAGTGCTTTTTTTCTTATCAGATTTCAGGTGTGTCTTAATTCATTTATCACTCATCCTTTTTTTCTTTTTTTTAAAAAAAAGTTTTTATTTTTTAAGACAAACATATACAAACAAAACATAAAAACATAAAACCATCTTCCATTTTATATACATACAGTGTGTCAGTTGGTTACAAATCTTTTGTGCTATCCTTTCCTCGTCATTACTCACAGTTTATATAAATTTTCACATTGTCAAACTAACATATGTTTATATATTTATTAATTATTAATCATCCATGACTAAACTATTTATTCCATCCTTTTATATGAGATATTCCAAATTTTATTTTGAAATTTATATTGTACTTTCATCCAATGGTTATATATGTCTATATTATATTTTATATCAATCTGTTAAACTTCTATTACAAGATCATCTAATCTATTACATTACCATGTTTTTTTGTCCAACCATTGATAAAACAAATCCCATATCATATAAAATTGTTTATCTTCTTGCTCTCTAATTTCAAATGTCAATTTACTCATTTCAGCACAGTCCATAATTTTCTTAATAACTTCCTCCTGCATAGGTATTTTTTCATTTTTCCAATTCTTAGCAAATGCAATTCTAGCCGCTGTTAAAACATTTACAGTCAAATATTTCAGCTCTTCATTGTATATTTCTGGTATAATTCCCATTAAAAAGATCTCTGGTTTAAAGTCTATGTCCTCTTCCTCTTCCCGTCGCTGGTGTTGGAGGCGGAGTCGAGGTCGCCGTGGTGTGTGGTGGTCTCTCGGCTTGCTTGGAGCGCATCTCGGTTCCGTGCCTGCTTCGGCGGTCGCGCTTGGTCTCCGGTGTCGGGCCTCCGCATCCTGGCTGCTGATTTCCGGGTAGCCTCGGCTGCGGTAGCGTCGGCGAGGGCGTCGGCGAGCGATGTCGCCCTTGGCCATTAACCGGCTTTGGGCGACTGGATCTCTGAGTCCCAGGACCACGCGGTCTCGGAGAGCCTCATCCATGTCCGTGAAACCGCACATGCCTCCTAGATTCCGCAGGGCGGCCACGAAGTCCCGATGCTCTCGCCCGCTCGCTGATCTCATCGATAGAAGTCATGCCGCCGGATGAGGGTGGGCACGTCGGGGCATAGTGGTTTCGGAGTAATGGCGCGAGTCGGCCCAGTCCATTGTTTTGACGTCCTCTGGCTTTGCGAGGGCTTTCGCCATTTGGAACACTGCGGGCCCGCAGTGTGTGAGAAAAAACAGCTCTTTTCCTCTGCCCGTTTGCATCCTTGAGGTTGCTACTTTCAAGGAACATTAGGAATCGGTCGATGTACGATTCCCAATCTTCAGTAGCCGGATTAAAGGGTGCGGGCGGTACGATGCTGGCCATCTCATCGGTCTTGCTTCCCGGACACGTGTACGATGGGTCAGGCTTGCAATCCCACCTTCGTCGCCAGTGTCGTGTCCGGAGCTAGGAAGGAGACTCGGGAGCCAGTGACTTAGTTCAGCTCATTTATTCGTCCCGAGATCGGCTCGGGGTTCGAAGGAAAAGCGGCGGCTTTTATTCTCTAGCCGCGTGACCGCGGCCAATGGCACCGCTTTGAATCTCCGCGATTAGTTTCCACCAATCGCGGGGATTTGGCGGAGCCAATCAGTGCGGCTCGCTCAGCCAATCAGCTCGCCGTGCGTCTTAGCCAATCTGCGCGCGGGTCTACAAGAATGGTAATGACCGTACAGAACACTAAGAATATTAGTATGCTTATTAATATGCTGGCAATTCAAATGTAACAAGTATAGGCTTTTAACTACTTCTCTTGGGATCTTGTGCTATTAAATAAACATCTTTTTGAAAGACTGCTTTTTATTCCACCTAGATTTTTCCTTCCCTCAATATGATCACAACGCTACTCTACTACTCTATTTTTGCTACTATTTTTGCTTTATTAGTTTGAACCATTCATTGCCCCTCATTCTTTTATGCATTCATGAACTATTATTGTTCATCATTGTAAAGCTAAAAGCATTATTTAAATAATAAATAAGTATTCCTCACTTTATCTTTCATTATCATTTAATCACTGTAATGATTTAGCTTCTGCCAGGATTTCTGCAAACAATTCTGTCCAATCCTGCTGATTTTGAAAACTATATTGCAGTCCAAGGACATAAACATTATTACCCATTTAAGTAGTATCATCTTCAAAGTTCTTCTTGCTTGTACATTTTATTGGGAGTTATTTGCTAAGGAAGATTCAGCTGATGCAGAATGTGGCAGCCACTTAATAACTACTAAATCACATTTAAGATGCATAGTTAACAGACTATTCTAAATAGCCTGAAATTTGGCAGAAAGGGGAGATTTTTCTCATCTTGCAGTTACACAGAAGTAAATCTTTGCAATGGTGGTGCCCCTCTTTTGGAATGTCATGTAGGAAGTACGAGGATGGGAAAAAAGCTAGAATCATAAAGAATGCTTCTCTACCTCCATTTATTGGGTACTAAAACTCACCATGCTGATCATGTTCCACCAAAACTAAAACAGGATGAAGGAAAGCAGAATTATGACATGACCTTGCCAACCAAGCATATCCTCTTTAACTATTATGCATTCAGGGGAGATGGTGACACATTCTCCAACCATATCTCCCCTGTAATGATATTCATTTTAATAATGTTTGTATTCTAAGCATGTGGTAAATAAATTCCCAGTTCCTCTAGATTGCAAGTGTATTCATATGATTTTCATTTCAGATCTTCCCTATCAACACATGGTAGTGATCACAGAATGCCCCCCCCTCTATGTTCAGAGTTTAAATATTAGGGTTTAGAATGATTTAGAATTTACATTAAAGTCTAGATAGGGTTCTTCTTTGTTGCAGAGTGAATATAGCATGAGAACAACAAAGGAGTGCTTTTTTTCTTATCAGATTTCAGGTGTGTCTTAATTCATTTATCACTCATCCTTTTTTTCTTTTTTTAAAAAAAAAGTTTTTATTTTTTAAGACAAACATATACAAACAAAACATAAAAACATAAAACCATCTTCCATTTTATATACATACAGTGTGTCAGTTGGTTACAAATCTTTTGTAACTATCCTTTTGTAGCTATCCTTTCCTCGTCATTACTCACAGTTTATATAAATTTTCACATTGTCAAACTAACATATGTTTATATATTTATTAATTATTAATCATCCATGACTAAACTATTTATTCCATCCTTTTATATGAGATATTCCAAATTTTATTTTGAAATTTATATTGTACTTTCATCCAATGGTTATATATGTCTATATTATATTTTATATCAATCTGTTAAACTTCTATTACAAGATCATCTAATCTATTACATTACCATGTTTTTTGTCCAACCATTGATAAAACAAATCCCATATTATATAAAATTGTTTATCTTCTTGCTCTCTAATTTCAAATGTCAATTTACTCATTTCAGCACTGTCCATAATTTTCTTAATAACTTCCTCCTGCATAGGTATTTTTTCATTTTTCCAATTCTTAGCAAATGCAATTCTAGCCGCTGTTAAAACATTTACAGTCAAATATTTCAGCTCTTCATTGTATATTTCCGGTATAATTCCCAATAAAAAGATCTCTGGTTTAAAGTCTATGTGTTGTTTTATCATTTTTTCCAACCTTATGTGGATTTTAGTCCAATATCTTTTTGCATCCGAGCATGCCCACCACATATGGTAATATGAACCAGGCATCTGATGATATTTCCAACATTTATCCGATTTGTTCTTAAACATTCTCACAATTTTCGTCGGGGGTAGATGCCACCTATAAAACATCTTATACAAATTTTCTTTATATGCAGTTGACATCGTCATTTTGTAATTTTGAGACCACAATTTTTGCCATTTCTCTAAATCAATCCCCTATCCAAAATTTTCCCCCCAAGCAATCATCATTTCTTTAACTTGTTCTTCCTCCAACTTAAATTCTAATAAATGTCCATAAAGTTTTTTAATTACCTTTTCATCAGTGCCCATCAGAATTTTATCTAAATCAGTCAACTTATCATAAATACCTTCTGTTTTAAAATCTTTCTCAAATCTAGATTGTATTTGCAGATATGAAAACCAATTCATTTTTACACCTTGTTCTTTCAATGCTTGCATAGATTTAAGTTCACCCTTTTCATTCAATATTTCACCATATCTAACTGTTTGTTCCTTTTTATATATTATTGGGTAAGAAAAAGCTTCAATGGTAGATATCCATAATGAAATTTTTAAGTAGTATTGTCTTTTTATCTTCTCCCAGTTCAAAAACAGTGCCTCTCTAATGTAATGTCTTCTAAAATACCCTTGTGTTTTAGTTCCCTTATATCAGAAGAAAGCATGCCATCCCAGCAGCAAGTCATGCCCTTCTAGAGTCAATAGTCTACTGTTCCTTAACATTATCCATTCCTTTACCCACATCAGGTTTGTTACCTGGTAATATAACTCCCAGTTGGGCAAAGCAAACCCTCCTCTTGTTCTTGCATCTGGTAACAGTTTAAGTTTTATTCTCACTTTCTTACCCTGCCAAATATATTTCAGCACAATTCTATTTAAGTCTTCAAAAAACTCTTTCCCTAATCGAATTGGAATTGTCTGGAATAAATATAAAATTCTCGGCAATACATTCATCTTAATTGTAGATATTCTCCCAATCAATGATAGTTGTAAGTTTTCCCATTTTGTCAAATCTGTCGCAATCTGTTGTTTGAGTTTAAGATAGTTATCCTCCTTCAATGTGCTACATCTTGATGTGATGTATATCCCTAAATACTTAACCTTATTTGTGACCTGTATTTCTAAAACTTCTTCCAACTTTCTTTCATCTTGCTAACATATTCTTTGTTAATATCTTTGTTTTATCTTTATTTATTTTCAAACCTGCTACTTCTCCTTTTTTCAATGTATAAGTTCAAGATCAGTCCAAACTAGGATTTTGTTTTCAGCAACATACCAGCAAATAGTTCTGTTTGTCTTGTCCCAGGCCATAGAAATCACAGACACGTGGTTAGTCTTAATTTAAAAGATTTTTCTAACAGAACTCTAATGGCAAGAAGGGTTGAACAAACAATTGTAGCCCCTCATCCACAAAATACCTATCCCACAAAACTCAGCCAGCTTAAATTAGAGGCAAGAGAAAGTTCAAATCATAAATAAGGTACTAGAGGGTCAAACCAACTTGGCATGAAAATCTAGAGTCACTACTTGAGAAAGCAGGCTAAGGAGTTGAGAAACATGGTGGTAAGGTAAATGGAAAATTGTCACCAATGGATCTGTGAGGCATGTAGTTCTTCTTATATAGGGGCCAAGTGATCTGGATTTGTTCCTTGGGTGGGGCAAGGTTCTTTTTAGCTAATAATCTCCTGAGCATCTTTGTTCAGCCCTACTTTCTTTGCTGTGGGTAACTGTGGGTGGGAGAGTGCTAGCTTCTCCCTCTTTGTCATCTGAGGTCAGCAATAGTTACCTTTTCTGGTTGATGGAAATGGTACTTTTCCTGATCTGTGACTCTTCCAGCTGCATCTCCTCAGTCTGATAACCCTGCTATAACTCCTCTTCATCTTCTGAGTCTTTCAGATTTCAGTTTTGTGTCTTAGTTTATCCCTCACCATTTCTTTATTGGATAAATTCAAAAACAGTCTATCCTACCATTCTGTTTTCAGCAACATACCCCCAATTGGTTCTAGTATTTCTACACAAGATAGGAAGATTTTGGGTTGTTTTGCTATTTGCTTCCAGGATATCATATTTGGAATACACATTCTTTCATTCTTACATATTCATTGTATGAATATCACCTTCACACATAATTAAATCACGGCAAATGATATAGTCAGAGAAAAGCTTTCTACTGCCTATTGCATGACAGTTTTTTTCCCATCTGACAATTCAGAAATCCTGATCTTGTTTACACAAATAAGTGACTAATTCTTGGATGGCACCACATTTCCTGGACTCATTTCCTGGACTATACCACTCCAAGTTTGAAATTGGGGGATTGATAACTGAATTAAAAGCATTGAAAAGTATTATCTAGTATCTAATTTTCTATTCTACAAAGTGTAAAATAATTATGTGTGTGCACAGCATATATATTCATTGATCTGGTGTATACACGGTCCATATGGAGGAAGGCTAAAAAAGCTCTTTGCTGTGAATTATATTTTGGTAACTTTGATAATTTGGTTTATAGAATTAGTGATGGGAAATTTATGGAGGAAAGAGATATGTAATCCAGAATATAATTATTACATCAATATACCAAGTGGTTGTTTTTTTTTTTAACTGCAAAAGCAATTATGTACTGGGAAAAACAAAAATCAATCTTCCTTCTTTCTTTATAGCAATAAAAATCTTATTCGTAAGGTAAACTATAAGAGGAGGAAAAGTTACTTATTTTCTTTATTGCTTGTATGCCCATTTATAGCTCCTTTATAGTATGGAAAATGGATTCCAGATTAACAGAAAAGTGGATATTTCCCTCCCTATTTTCTAACTGCATCTTCCTTTAATTTTATGTATCAAAATCAACACAGTGTAGTTTGCTGTAAGAGCCTCTTCTTCTTTTAACAACCTGGAGAAATCAAAGCATTATATGAGAAATAGTAAGGACCTTTCACAAAAATGAAGAATTCTCATTTTATTCATAACTCTCAGGTGTCTGGCTTTTTAAAGACATTTGGGTATTATAGATCATAATATTTGAAAATCTAAGCATTCAATGAAGTACAATTTCAAGCTACCTGTATAACAATCTAAACAGAGGCAAAAGCTTTTATGTTGGCAACATGCCAAGCACTAACCACTGTTGTTTTGGAAGACAAATATAAATATAAAAAATATACTGGAAAAAGTGGTTGAATGCCTTTGGCTCTGTGACACAGGAGAGGCAGAAACTCAGGAACATGTTACCATGTTCATTTTAGAGATATATAAGAGCTAAGTTGATTTCTCCCAGATTAGTGGCTCCCTTCATAGACCAGGCTCAAGCTATACCCGATTTCTATTAAACACACATCTGCATCACAGTTAATGTTACAGGCTACTAGCCAACTGTTTACAAAATTCAGTGAGCCTGTACTGAATGTGGCACTATTTAAATACATTGGTTTTTTGCTTCCCCATTTTCATAAGGAAGAGAAGAGAAGAGAAGAGAAGAGAAGAGAAGAGAAGAGAAGAGAAGAGAAGAGAAGAGAAGAGAAGAGAAGAGGTGTTGAAGGGACCTTGGAAGTTTTCTAGTCCAACCCTCTGCATAGGCAGGAAATCCTATACGATTTCAGACAATGAAATGTCTTCTTAAAAACTTCCAGTGCTGGTGTATATTATAAGAATATTATATATACTTAATATATATAATACTAATTTTGGCCTTATTCCCTTTTAACTTCAATAGAGCCCATCCAGTTCTGAATATTTTCCATTGCTTCTTGTAATCTAGCCTGCTATTGAAACATAGAGATTTGGTACCTTTTATGTATTTTAACTTTGATCTGGTGAGTAAATGAGAACCACTGTTTGTATAGCTTTTACTGTCCTGCTTATACTGATCTAACAATATAATGTCTGCTGATAAATAGTGAAGATGTAGATCTGCAACTGAGCCTAGTCCCACACTCTATTTCCTCAAATTAAAAAGAAATGCATGATGATGATGATGCTCATTGACTGGCATTGATTCTATCTAATCTTGGCTATCTCCCATCTAATTATAAAACAAATATGACTATATAACTAAAAATGTCAATCTATAAATACAAATAACTGCATAAAAGCTGCATTAAGGCACACTTTGTTACAGGATTTTACAATATAACTTCCAAGAAAAAGGTACAAAGCAGACATTAATTTCAAACATGTTTTAAAATGTACTTTAATGAAAATTCACAAAAGTATAGACAATGAAATATTGCAACTTTCTTCTTCAGCACTAAACATGCTGCTGTTTGATCTCAAGATCCAATGTACACAATGATAAAAGTACACAATATAATAGGACTTTCTTGTAGGGCAGAATGATTAGAATAAATATCATCTGC
The DNA here is from genome assembly GCF_049901735.1 of Notechis scutatus. Classification (NCBI taxonomy): domain Eukaryota; kingdom Metazoa; phylum Chordata; class Lepidosauria; order Squamata; family Elapidae; genus Notechis; species Notechis scutatus. The sequence goes on from NC_142011.1 coordinate 125,450,866, forward strand.
TATTTCCCAAGAATTTTTTTTAAAGGGATTAGGATTTCTTACTTGTTACGGTTTTGGTTGCTCACCCCAGCTCAATGGATAGGCCCTCATCTGTACATAGAAAGACCCTAGCAACAAAAATCTATCTCTTCTTGAAACTCAGAGAACTAAAAACAGAGAAGCAACACTAAGCTAGACTGAGAATAAGGGAGAAATTACTTCATTTTGTGTTATTTTCAATAAAAATAATGTGAGATAAAATGTCATAATCCCTCTCTATTCATACTTCATCATAATTTAATTTCCCAGGGGAGGAAATGTAAACAAAAAGGCAGTATACGCATAAACATGTATGTGCTGTATGTATGCATGCATGCATGTATGACTGAATGAGTGTATTTCCTTTCTTCTGTACACCAATAAGCTTAGAATAACATACACTATGATCAGAGCTATACTGATACTCCAAAGTTCCTTAAATCATTTAAATATGAGCCAACAGTGTGTAGCAGCAATAAAAAAAGCTAATACAATCCTTTGCTGTATAAACAAAGCCATAGAATCAAAATCATGTGTGGTATTAGTATCACTTATAAAACCTGAGAAAGATCACACCTGGAATACTGCATCCAGTTTCATTCACCACACTACAAAAAAGATGTTGATACTTTGGAAAAAGTGCAGAGAAGAGCAACTAAGTTGATTAAAGGCCTGGAGATTAGACTATTTGAAGAACGGTTGCAGGATTTGGGCTTGGCTAGACTAGAAAAAAGAAGGACTAGGGTTGACAGGATAGCAGTATTTCAGGCCACAAAGAAGAGGGAGTCAATTTATTTTTCAAAGCACCAGAGGGCAGGGCAAGAAACAATGGATGGAAACTAATCAAGGAGAGAAGCAACCTAGAAAGGAGAAACTTCCTACCAGTGAGTATAATTAACCAGTGGAATAGCTTGTCTTCAGAAGTTGTGGGTGCTTCATCACTGGAGTTATTTTTAAGAAGAGACTGGACACTTGTCTGAAATGGTATAGGGTCTCCTGCTTGAGTAGGGGACTGGACTAGAAGACCTCCAAGTTCCCTTCCAGCTCTATTCTATTCTGATTTTTTTTAGTGCAATTATGGTTGTCCAACTGCAATCAACAGAACAGAACAATCTTAGTTGACTAAGCAGAGACAAAAATAGCCAGATGAATGAATGAATGAATGAATGAATGAATGAATGAATGAATGAATGAATGAGAAATAGACCCTTTGTCAGTCAACATGAATGCTGATTTACCACCAGGTTACCAGGTACTTAGGAGCTGATGGCATGCTAGCACAGGGAAACAACAATCAATAACTTAATAGCTTACCATCAAGACCCCAATTAACAACTAAAGCCACACACAACCAGGCATCATATAAATATTATACATAGAACAGCCCAGTGCACACATTTTGGAAAGTTCCCTGAAGAACTTTCTTCAGCATGAGTCCCAAACTTGGAGGAATAGACCTCTGGCCCCTGTGACCAACTCAGATTGGATCCTGCAAAAAAATTTCTCTATATTCGGTTATAATATAGCTCAGTGCAATGCCATGAATTTGGAGGTTTCTTAGTCTAACTCTAACCCACTTAGAGATCTTCTAGCCCAATCCCCAGTTTCTCCAATTCTCCCAATTCTCCCAAAGTTTTATTTGCAAAGTTAAGGATACATTTGTTCATTATGGGAAAACAGAGGATCTATGGAATTAGTGACTGACTTAGTTATCGAAGTTCTCTTACTGGTGAATATATTTTGCAAAAGTATACACAAACAGTAATTCCTGATGACTACATGGCAACATGTAATTATTTTGGCAAGTTTTACCATTGGTTTCCTCCTCCTGAACTGCTCAGTTTAGTCTTCCATCTTTGAAATTTCTAGTGGTTCCCAAACCAAATACTTGGACTTGGACTAAACAGTCTTGAGTCTGTTTAGCTTCTGAGCCCAGTCAAAGTTGACCAGTTGCCACCTTTTACTGTGGCATAGTGGATACTACATTCTGGTAAAATTAAATTATAAAAAATGTAACATTTCTAGAATTGTGGAGTGATACGTTTGTAACACCTTAGGTGGCTATGTGAAATTAGTATGTCATTTGACTGGAAAGGTTATTTACAAATTGGGGAAATAACCAATGTTCTTTCTTAATGAATCATGCTATTGGTTCCCAGCCAATTCCTAAGGCATATAAATTAATGCCACATAAAGAAAACTGGTGCAGTTCCTTTTCTCAGCTTTTCTCAGCTGCAGACAGGTAGTGTTAATGAAGCAGTGATCTTTCACCAGATCAGTGACATTTAAAAGTGTGAGAAATTAGGTAAAATTAATGCAACAATGAACTTTGAAAACTATATGGTGAAAAACAATTACTCAGAGTTGACCATGGTATCAGTTACATTGATAACTAATTATCTGGTAGGTTTTCTCTTGTATAAATGTTATTATGATTATAAATATTGAACATAGATTGTATTTCTCTTTAAAGTCATGTATATAGATCTACACATTCATCTACACATACTTCTAATATTTGTTCTCTATAGATTTTGATTTTTGCCTTTGGTTTATTTTTCTTTTTAATACTGCATTTAAAAGTTTTTGGTTTTGGTTTTGTTCCATAATCCTCCTCAAACATTCAAAGACTAAAAGGAGCACTCCCCTATTGATGTGATCAATGATACAGTTGAAAAACAATTGTTGTATGTAATGTTTTACTAATAAATAAGAGGATACAGCAATAGAATATAAAAAGAAAAAGCTTAATACAAAATTAAAAAAGGAAAGGAGAAGGGAGAAGCTTCAGTTCACAACACTGTAAGTTGGGCAATATATTTCACATATAAACTCATTTTATTTTATTGCAGCAACAGCAAATGATAAAGTTCGACTTTTGGGGACTATATAAATATGTCCATGCAGACTTTTTTTAAGCTACTGGGAGCCAGTTTGGTATAGTGATTAGCCTAGAAACCAGGAGACTGTGAGTTCTAGTCCTGCCTTAGGCATGAAAGCCAGCTGGGGTTTTGGGGGGCAACCAGTCTCTCTCTCTGCCCAATCCAGCTCACAGGATTGTTTTAGGAACAGAAAGAGGAAGAAGTGCTATATATGTTCTCCATCCTGAGTTTATAAAATAATAAAGATGCGATAAAACTGAGTGAGTGAATGAATGAATGAAATCAATATAGGGTTATTTTTGCCATTAGGCTTTGATTATCTTCTTTCTCAAGAACCCATTACTGGATCCTATTATACTGGATAACTTTTGTCCACTTTTTCACGTTCTTTTTTGGGGGAAGGTAGTTGTGTATATGTACATACAGAGAGGAAACATCAGGTTTCTACTATGTCAAAGGAAAAACAACAAGACAAAGGAGTAGAAAATTCCAAGCTGGCATTTGGGGAAAGAAAAACTTGATCTAAAAACAATGAAGAGATAAATTGAGGAAAATAGCAATGTGTTGACAAATAAATAATAATGTTGTAATAAATCACTCAATGAAGTATAATTAAAATTAATTGGTAGAAATTAATTTTATCAGAAACTTTCTGAGATACTGTTACTGGTGTGAAGCAAATCCCAGATTAATGAAAGAAGTTAAAATTAGTATTAATTGTTCACAGAAGGAAAAGCTAATTCTAACTAAGCAAGCTATTAAGCTGAGTTTAGGGGCTTTGGTAGTTAGGTGTTCTTGGTACAGGAATTTTTCTGACTCCTTCAATTGCATGCATGTAAAAAGGAGCAGCACCTGCTGATTTGAAGCTCTTATCATACATATTTTCTCATAGGAGTAAAAACAGGGTTCCTCCTCTCTGTTCTTCCATTAATCATGAGCCCCCAACTGCCAACTGTTTTGCCTCAAAATCTTTTATCCTTCCCTACCTTTTTGTACAAAAGAATGAAATTAACTCCTAATTAATACATATATTCATCTATGATCAGGGGTGGGATTCTACCAGTTCGCACCTATTTGCTAGAACTGGTTGTTAACATTCTAAGCAGTTCAGAGAACCGGTTGTTAGAAGAAATTACTGGCCTAATCCTGTAAGGAAGGTAGGAAGGAAACATTCTGGTGTTGCTTATAGAAACTGTCTTTCCATTAACCCTTATTACATTCTTGGCAGGACTAGACTTCCTGTCTCAGGAACATCTCTGGAGTTTTTTCTCCTCCTTTGCTGGTACTTTGCTTGTGTGGAGTGACCATTCAAAGTTACAATGGCACTGAAAAAAGTGACTTATGACCATTTTTCACACTTATGACTGTTGCAGTATCCCCACAGTCATGAGAGGCCAGGCGAGGAGATCCGTGCCTCGATGTGAGTGATATTGAGTTGGCCACATCCACCCAGTCACATGACCACCAAGCCATGCCCACCACCTAAGCCACGCCCACAGAACTAGTTGTTAAAAAAATTGAATCCCACCCCTGTCTATGATCTCCTCTCCTGAAGAATGACAACTATCTGTTGAAGAAAGCAGGAAAAAATAATACTCATGATCTGTAATTTCAGGAAAGATTTTAAATGTTCCTGGTCTGATATATAATGAGAAGCTATCTGGAGGTAGCACAGAGTTAATGTTCCAGTCAATTGGTCAACTTTTATAAATTTATCAAAACAGGTTGATTTTCCCTCACCTCACTCAGGTATTCTGTATGATTTCCTGAACTCCCAAAACATTTTGAAATGTTTGGTTTCTCTGTTCCTGAATTTATCTTTTTCCCACCTCCTCAAATATTTGAGAACATTTATAAGGCTAGTTGCCATTTTGGTGGAGATCAGAAATGGTGCACACATGCAAAGAGGAACTGTTTTCACTAAGATTTCCCAATGGAAGCTTCACATTTTCTTATATCCTCTCATCTTTATACTCTGCTTCAGGGCTTTTTGGAAAATAGATAATGCAGCAGACTTCTTCTCCAATACAATTCTCATGTGAATTCTGCTCGGGTGTTAAAAATCCTGTTAAACATCACCTGAAAAACAGCAATAATATATTCCACCCACCTCATATTGCATGCCAATAGCTATCTGCACAGTAAGACCCCAGCACTAAAGAAAATAGTTAATGTTGAATCATATTCACATGGGATTCCAGTAAGTCTCTGTCAGGATTCAGTTTGTATGAAAGCCTCTGTATAGTTATAAGACCTCTATTGACAGTGTGATATCACAAGTATAACATTATCATTACTCAGATATGCACATCTTTACTGTAGTGGCATTTGGGCTCAAATGTTAAGCCTTATGCAGCTGGGCAAGATCAAAGAAGCAAAAAAGTACAAATATTTCAGCAAGGTACAGTAATACTGGGGTTAATACAGAAAAGTGTGTGAGGAATTTCCCAGACTCATTTATAGTAAGCTAATTAAGGTAGAGCCTCTTCAATTTGAAATTCTTCTCTGATTTTCTTCCATCTGATCTACGGTAACTTGCTGTTTATAGCATAAGCTGTCAATAGTCTTACCTAGCATTTCTTCAGTGTTCATGTCTATTCCCTGTGCTAGTACTTTCCCAGCCTCCCTATACTTTCTTAAACTATAGTGTTTATAGAAACTGCTGTCAACGTTAGTTTCATGAGAATTCCAAGAAAGATTTGTGATTCTTCTTTGCATTAGAAAAACATTTTGAAAATTTCCTAATTTCTCCAAATTTCTATGTAGTTTATCTTACAGGTAGGGTATAGTGGATGAAGAGAAGCAAACATTGTTCTAAGAGTTATTCCAAGGTCTATTAGAGTGGAAAAGCCATCTGTTTTGGGGGCTTTGGGGCTGACCCCCAAATATGATGCTGCTAAATAAAGATATCCTGAAAAAGCTGCTTCCAGCATTTTGCAGCACTGCACTGAAGTTTGACTTTTAAAAAGCAATTTGATTTCTCAAAACCAAAATGATGACTATATGGATTATTTTTGTGAACCATGCCTCATAAAGAGGTGAAAATAAATAAATGGCATGAGGTTATTCAGTTATATCAGAGCATGTCATGCCAGAGACTTCTGACATTAATTAAAAGTAAGACACAAGAGATCAGGCAGGTTAAAGAATATGGACTTAAATTTATACAGAACAACTGATCATATATCAGTCCATTCAGGGCAGCTGTAAAAGTACTTATTGGTAAAACAGTACCACTGTGGTTGTTTTGAAAATGATTGGGAAGTACAGTTTTCTGTGCTAGTGCAACATTTCTCAGTAATTCAATAATGGAGGTTGACTTTTTTCAAGCTTCCAGTTCAGCTTTAAAAAATTACCTTCAATATGTGGAATCTTTAAAACAGTATCCTGGGGTGGGAGAGAGAGCTCACTTGGCAGCCTGTAAAATATCAGGTTATTAAAGATTTACAAAGACTACGGAATACGAGACAGCTCTAAAACATTTCTTTCAAATTACAGCTATATAGCATGGGGGAATGTAGGGGGGAATATTCTTTCTAAATATGTACACTGCCTCTTCAAGATAGCTAGCTAGTAAATCACATATTTGGTTTCTATAATGGAGATTCACATTGCTGCAGTACGTTGCATATCCAATCAGCTTAATTGCATACCATGTTTCTCATTGAAAAGCACATATTTCTGTGCAGCAGCGTGTAGGCATGAATCACCATTGTAGATTGTGCTCACAATTACCTTAATTGTACCCTTTTCACTACTTCTGTTTTAAGCAAATGCAAAATTATACTAAAAACAATGTTGCATTATATCACGCAGAGCTGATAAGAGTTCTGGATAGCCAATTTCTCTAGACCCACCTCTCCCCCCATTGTGTTCTGTCATTATTATTTTTTTCCAATGACACTTTCAAAGTCGACTGGTGCTGCACATTATATTTTCCACTTCTTTCTCATTGGCTCCATTTGGCTAATTTTTCAATTGACCCTTCTGTTCAAGGACGTATGTAGAAAAAATGGCCAATCTATCACCTAAAAATAATACTGGTGGGTCCCAAGGAGGCTCTTTTTCAAAAGAAAAGTAGTGTCCACAGCAACATCAACTTTTAGAGGGGAAAAGTCACTTAATTGTTAAATCTTTATTGCATGGAGAGCCAGTTTGGTTTAGTGGTTAATATAGCAGGCTAGAAACCAGGAGACTGTGAGTTCTAGTCTTGGCTTAGACATGAAAGCCATCTGAGTGACTTTGGGCTAGTCACACTATCTCAATTAAACTCACCACAACACGTTATTGTTGTGTTGAAAATAAGAGTAAGGAGTATTGGGTATGTTCTCTGCCTTGAGTTATTTATAAAAAATAATAAAGGCAGGATATTTTTTTTAAAAAGTTGCAATTTTGACTTTATCTAGATCCCCAAACTGCCTGCTAATTAAGAAATATATATTACTAAACATTTTTTCTCCCGTCCCATTCAGAACATCCTTACCATTCTAAATAGGATTAGGAACATATCCTTGGAAATTTCATGTTGACCTGAAGGATTAAAGATGTTTTTGAGCCAACCACTGTTTTTACCTTCATCTGGCTGTCCTCCATAAATCTACACAGGCTTGGCTGCTGAACTGCCATCAGTTTTCCATTCTCACTCCTGTCTGCTTTAAGAAATGTGCAAGACAAAGCTGTTACTGCTTGTAACCATAGTGACACCCTGACAGAATCCAAAGAAAACATTGTTACTTCACAACCTAATGGATTTGCCTCTTGAGCAAAGCCCCTGAGAGAAATATGCCTGAAATAGAAAAGCCATTCATTATGAAGTGTGGCTCATTTTGATATGCATTGCATTGGATAGTGATAAGTGAGAACCAGCACAGTGTTTAGAAGTGTCAGAGGCAGAAAGCCTTTTCTTTTCCACAGATCTGTTTAGCTCACTGAATTCAAGGTTCATTTATGTTCTTGATCTCAGATAAAATACCTCCAGAAAACAAACCATTTCTCTTGCAGCCTGATAAAGGATGGGTTGCGGAAGGAGGAGGCAAGGAAAGTGGAAGTAAACTTCTTTAAATATGGCAACTTTCATAACTGTGTTTTATGTTTTCATAACTATGTTTTTACTTATACCTATTATTTTGTAAGCAATTGACAAACCAAATAAATAAAATAAATAAATAAATAAAAATTTGAATCCCACGAAAATAACCATCATTTTACTATTGTCAGAAGGACAAACACAAACACATCTGAGGACCAAATAATGAAGATGCTACTTTTGAAAGTAGAGGTTGTCTATTCAATCACAGTAATGTATTCTTTTCAACCAGGGCTCCAATTTTGCAGTCTCTGATCACCTATTTACACACCAAGAAATACGGGAAGGATAGAAGAAGCAAATGACACTTCTGCATACTGCATTTTTGTATTCCAATTAATTAACATGTCCAGAATTTGCTACTGTTTTCATTGATTTGACCTATTTGCAGAAAACACCTCCCTATTTCTGGACTGATTTAATGTACTATAATTGCAATTTGTGGGAAATTCTTTTCCTCACTTTCATTTTTTAGTACACCTGATTTCTAGAGTTTGTTATTTTTCCAGTCATTTTTTCTGTTTTAAACAATGAAGTGATGATTTAAAAACATATTTTCTATAATTATACAACTTCCTTAAGGTGAATTAAAGAGTTGCCAACTATCCTTGTACAACATGCTAAGCTTGTTTGGTTTCAACTTTGGCTATTTTTTTTTTTTTTTGCTTAATGTAGTTTCTATCTAAACAGTGAATTGCAGAATGAAAAACCTCTTCACCAGAAGGTTATAGATTACAGGTGTAAGATAGATTGCCAAATACATTTCCAGTCTGGGACGGAGAGAAAGTGATTGACTCAAAGCCACACAGATGCCTTCTGTGCCTAAGAAAGGATTACAATTTGGATCTCCTCACTCTTATTCCAGCCTCTTAACACTATAATACACTGGTATTCTTTCAGATGCACACAGGCATCACTGCCCATTTGTATGCCCTAGAAATACAATACAAAGCAAATATTTTGACAATGGATCATGGTCTGTTATTTGTTATTTCAGTGGGATTCAAATAAAGCAGATTAATCCATTCAAATATCTTGGGGCTGGTGGAGGAACAGAAAGCAGAAGTGTTGCAGTGCAAAACTGTTTCAGTTAAACAAAGATCCAAATTTTCTGGATACTAATCTTGGCAGTCTTCTAATCAAGACTGGGCAGGGTCATTGTTAAAAGCAGACCTAACTTGATATTTTCCTAATGTGGTACCTATAAATGTCTCTCCACACAATTATCTGAAGAATGAAACTATCAGACTGAGGCGCAGTGAACAATATATGACGAAGGATGAAATACAAAACTACAGACAGTAGTTGCAGACGCAGTTAAACTTTACCGCAAATCAAAGACCAGGAAACTGATCATTTTCCTCTGATATTAATACAATGTTTATTATACAAGATATACACTTCTAAACCTAAGGTACAACTAATGTATTAAATGTATTAAACCTAATATGTACAACTAATCTGTGCCTAACGAAGAATTTATAAAGAGACAATGTTATAAATATAACTGAAAAGTAACAAAACATTATCAATTTACAGATTTCCCTTTTCTCAGTGTTTTTTAAATGCCCACCTTTTCCAACAATAAGACAGAATCATCATAGCTCTTTTCCAAGCCCTTACCTTTAAGGGTTGGGAATTCTGTTCCTTTTACTCGGGTACAGGTGTGGTCCTTTGCTCTCTTAAACTCCCAAGGAACCCAATTCATAGAGAAGCAATACAATTAAGAAGGAAAAGAAAAACCTCAGATTCATCAGCCTCCCACACAGACTAAGATACTTTCAACCTGTATGCAGAATGGCACCACATCACTTTGCTTCAGATTGCTGTGGAGAAAGCTACCTACACAGTGGTCAGACCAATGAACAACATCAAAGAAAATATGAGCCAGACCCAAAGCCAAGCAAATTGAATGGTGATCAGGCACAGTTCAGATGGTGCAGGCTTCACTTAGAAAACTTGGAAAACTGTTATAAGAGAGCCCCATGATCCAGTAGCATCCACATCAGTGTAATGGCTTAGAGTCAGCCCCTCCCAGGTGCTTGTTAAGAAGAAGAAGAAGAGGAGGAGAACAGAAGCATTCAGAACCAATATGAACCATAGTAAAAAATATTTAAAACAAATAAACTGTTCAATCATCCACAAAACTCTGTGTCAGTGAGGCAAAATCATCTTAGGCATGATTGATAAAAAAAGCTTTTTAAACCATCTTCGGGTTTCAGGGTTGGGGGAATATAAAATTATGATCAATTCATCTTAATATATATGGTTTCCAAAAAAGAGATGTCTTCTATAATGTTTCACATGGAACATTTCAAGCACTTTCTCTTTAATGAGGATGAATGTTCAGTCTTAAAACATTCCAAGTTATTATTAAATACTCAGGAGCTTCAAAACCTCAGATACAGAGGTATCAATAGTATTAACAGCTAGCATTAATGGTAGTCAAGCGTCTGTTCTCATCATTTTTTATCAAACATCTTCCATAAATCCCCTCCTGTCCTGTGTTGAGTTTTTGCCATAAATGTTCCTTATCGGTGGGAGAAGTTGTCATAGCAATTACACTTAAAAACTTGACAAGCCCCTAAAATCATTACAATTCACTGAAATTATAATCTTTTGCATGTATCATTTTAAAATATAATTTTATGTCTCAAAGAGGAGGAAAGATAGCACAATATAAATAAATTTCAAGATAAGATAATTATGGAGCAGGGAGACAGCAAGTTGGAAAAAGAAAAAAAAAACATGAGACTCAGAAAAGGCACTGTTACAAGCAAATTTGTGCTTTGGATCAAAGAACAAACATTTTCTTTATTAGTTTGTGGCCACATCTATTATAATTTTTGGCTCCCATCCTGTTATTGAGAATAGCTGGGAAAACCTTTGTTGTGTATGCCATCTTTTATCTTTAAATTGATTTTACTGGGGGTGGGGTTCTTTGTTTGACTGCTGTGAGCTACCCAAAATCATTGAAACTGAGGCACCCTACAAGCTTAATATATTACTGTTACTGTTATATTTAATCTGGAGCAAGGATCTCTATCCTGCCCCTAGTTGTATGGAGAAAAGCATCAAACACATGAAACAGCCCAGTAATCCTCCTTGGGCAGAGTAAAAATATTGCCTAAAATTAGCAGTTTGAGGGAGATGATCAGTATACAGGTAGTCCTTAATTTACAACCATTCATTTAGTGATTGTTTGAAGTTACAACAGTACTGAAAAATGTGACTTCTGACCATTTTTTCACATGACTGTTGCAGTAACCTTGTGGTCACGTGATCAAAATTTGGATGCTTGGCAACTGGTATGTATTTATGATAGTTGCATGGTCATGTGATCACCTTCTACTAACCTAACTACAGTGATTCATCTAACAATTGTGGAAGAGAAGTCATAAAATGGAGGTAAGACTCACTTAACAGCCATCTTGCTTAGCGATGGAAATGTTGGACTCAGTTGTGGCCATAAGTAAGTATTGACTACTAGATAAAATTCAGATAATACTAGTGTCCAAAACAACAGTAATTTTGTTATAACTTTTATTAGCAGGCATTGATTGTATTTCTGTTACAGTCATATTTAGGAAAAACAGAAAGGCACCTGGATCTAGGAAAATGAAAATGAAATTCAACCACTCACTAATGAAAAAGCAGCTGAGAAATTTCTATACCATGAAAGGAAGAAATAAACAAATGGCACATGTCCTCGTTACATACCTCATGATTTTTCAAGATACAGATTCCTTCTAAAAGAAGATTGCAAAGTCAGATTTGCAAAAGAGGGCTCATCCTCCTCTTTTTGCCATCTGTCTTTTTATGAAAACCAGACTCTTGACTCCTATCAGTAATATAATGGCACCATAGGTAATGTACATGCAGATGCATGCAGATTTAATTACATTTTCTGCCAAGCTGAATTTGCACCAAGCTGCCAATCTATTCCAATGGGTAAGTTCTGGTATGCTTCCTCATTGAATAACGATGGCATCATTTAGTCAGGAGTTGCATGTGTGAACAATAGTAATGATAGCATTCACTATGAAAGACATTCTTTTTAAAGCAGTCAGTTCACCCAGTAGGGAGATGAGTTGCATGATTGAACCAGCCAAACTGAGAACTATTCAAAAACTCAACTGGGGTCAATTCTTTTATCAAAAGCACACAAGTAGTTCTACTCATTGTGCTGCTAATACTTTGGAAGAAAAAAGTTGGAGGACATGTAACTTTGACGCATCTCTCAGTACAGGAAAAGGGAATTAACACAAACAGTCCAAATAAAACTATTAAGTAAATTGTGCCCATTTACTCTATGGCTACCCAATCATTTGGCATGGCCGGGTAGCTGCTGTTGTTTCTTCTGTTTTCCATATTTTTAACTGCTATTGTCTTACGTGATTAAGGGCAAAGTGCCCTATAACTGCATGTGATAACTACTTCAGTACTGGGAGTAGAAGAAATAGAATGAGATTACAGTTTAAGTGATACAAACAACAAAAAGGGTACATTATCTTCATTTTCCAGGACTCCTTGTATCTTTTTCTATTTTATGGATTACCTGGGAGCTGTACTTCAAAATGACTATAATCTTCATCAACAGGTCTGAGTCAAAAAAATGATTACGGAGGCAGTTCGACAAAGCCCTCTTGCACTTTGAATGTTACATATAGGCAGTGATACTTCAAGTGTGGTTTAAATATATGTTACTAAGAAAGTTTCTCTGTGTTGATTGCTTGATTGTTCAAGACTTCTTTTTTTCTGTACTAATCACAAAAAAGGAATATCTTTAGGGTGGAGATGCCCATCTCAAAAGAGAAAACATAAATTCTTGTAGAAGAGAAGCAGCCAAAAATTCAGAGATAACCTAAACAACTTGATTAAAGAATCCTCCACATTTCTGACCATGTAAAATCCTGTTGCTGAGCAGTCCATCTATGCTGTAGTTCTGATCTGCCTCTCGGCAGCACAGAATTCCTTATATAGAAACTCCTTCCACACAGGAGAAAAATTGATCAGCTACGGTAACTAGAATTGCCTTATATATATATATATATATATATATATATATATATATATATATATATATATATATATATATATATATATATTTCTTTAGTAAAACCTTTGTAATGACATTGGAGGTCTCTCCTTAGGAGAAATACTCAATACATTTTGGAAAGCAGCCAATGAAAATGAGCAATAGTAGCAGAATAATTTTGGAAATTTCTAGTCATTCTGACTCAAGGCTGATCCTCCCATGAAATAAAATAAGAGGGTTTCTCAAAACAAAGATGAAAGAACAGTTACTTAAAGATATTCTTTTGTCAATTGGCTTATCATTGGAGGGCAAGCATGAGAGATGTTTACTTGTTAGTCTTCTGCTATAATTTGTTTTAAAGCTGCAAGCTTTTGTGCTCAGTACTAGCTGCAGCCACCTGGTTGTTGCCTCTATCATAATTCTTCAGAATCCATAATTCTGGTTCTTCCAATATAAAGTCCAAATCATCTGCGAAAGCTTGTAATTTATATTCTTCCTTTTTTATTGTCATTCCCTTTATTTCCTTAAGTTGATTAGAGAAATAGAGGAGTTTGGCGAAGTAGCAGGATTGAAAATAAAACAAGAACAAAAACAAAAATCTTGGTGAAAAACATGACAGAAAAACAAAACAAAAGATTAATGGATAACTTAAATATTCAAATTACAAAAAAGTGAAATATTTAGAAATACAAAATGACAGCTAGATGTGGAACACTTAAAGAAGATAATTATGAGAGATTATTACAACAGATTGCAATAGACTTGGAAAGATGGAAAAACTTACAACTATCTTTAATAGGCAGAATAGCGACAATTAAAATGAACATATTGCCAAAAATATTATATTTATTCCAGATGATTCCAATAAGATTGAAAAAAAATCTTTGAAGATTTAAATAAAATGATGTTGAAATTCTTTTGGCAGGGGAAAAAGACAAGAAACAAGATAAAACTACTGCAGGACACAAGGGTGAGAGGGGTTTTTGATTACCCAATTGGGAACTATGCTATCAGGCAACAATATTAATGTGGATGAAAGAATGGATTATATTGAAAAATGCCAGATTATTAACACTAGAAAGCCATAATTTACAGTTGGGCTGGCATGCATTTTTATGGTATAAAGAAAGTAAGGTACATGAATATTTTAGGAGACACTACATTAGGGATGCTTTATTAACAGTATGGGAAAAAATAAGAGATTATCATTATATGAAAATACCAGTCTGGTTATCAACATTAGAAACTTTTACATATCTACAGCTTTTTAAAAAGGAACACATTATTAGATATGAAGAAATTTTAAATGAAAAGGGTGAACTCAGAACAAAGCAAGAATTAGAGTCACAAGGGATAAAAATGAATTGGTATTCGTATTTGCAAATACATACAAGGTATGAGAAAGACATTAAGATGGCTGGGTTTTATAAGGAATTGACTGAATTGGATAAAATCCTAACAGGCACTGAAGAGAAGTTGATTAAAAAATTATATGGTTACTTACTAGGAATGAAATTAGAGGAAGAACAAGTTAAAGAATCAATGATTGCATGGGGGGAAAACTTTGGATATTGAATAGACTTGGATAAATGGCAGATACTATGGTCTAGCAACTATAAATTCACTATGTCAACAGTCTATAAAGAGAATTTGTATAAGATGTTTTACAGGTGGCACTTACCCCTAACGAGAATTGCCAAGATGTTAAAGATAAGTCAGCGAAGTGCTGGAAATGTCAGAAGTTACCAGGATCATACTACCATATGTGGTGGACATGCACAGAAGCTAAAAATTATTGGACTAGAATACATATGTGGCTGGAGAAAATGATAAAAAAAATCTATAGATTTAAAACCAGAGACATTTTTATTGGGAATTTTGCCTGAGGGTTATAACTAAGAGTTAACCTATTTGATTATCAATGTATTAATAGCAGCCAGGATTGTATTTGCACAAAATTGGAAAAATGAGAAAATTCCGATGGATGAGAAAATAATTAAGAAAATAATGGAATGTGCAGAAATGAGTAGAGTGACAATGGCAATTAGAGAACAAGAGGAAAAAGATTATTATAAAATTTGGAATTTATTTTATGAATGGCTAGATAGAAGAGTAAGAAATTGAAATATGTAAGTACAGTATAATATATATCACTGATAATTGAATGAGTTAGACAGAGTAAGAAAATGAATATGAAATATATTATTGAAAGTCAATCAATATAATGTTAAGGCTAATATAATAAGTGATATATGCGATATAAAATACTGATTAGAATAATTATAAACATATATAAGTAAAATATGTATGATAATGTTATTATGTGCACAAAGAAATGTATACCCAACTGACACACTGATGAACAGAAAGAATGTTTTGTTTGTTTTTGTTGTTGTTATAAAAATAAAAAAATTATTTAAAAAAAAGAATCCATAAATCTGTGGCTGCTCTTCCATGATAAAAATATATATCTTGGAGAAGGAAGAGAAGGAAATGAGGATCATCATTAGAATCTTTAACAATATTTAGTTTCCGGGTGAGGTTCTGTGGCTGACTAGACATCTTAAAATATCAGTTATGGCACTGCAATATTGAGTTTCCGCCAGTGGTGGTTTCTGGCCAGTAAAGTCTTTCTGGATAAAGGAGAGACTACAAGATTGCCCACCTACACAGCTGCTCCTCATGAGGAAATCTTGGGATGGAAGTTTTGTGGTCTTTTTGTGAATAAAATTGTTGGGCGATAAGGGAGGTACAGCACACTCACACCACAGCACTGTTTTGTAAAAGACATTACATTTGACCAAACCCTCATTTTCATAACCACTTTTGGATACAATAACTCTAAAGTTGAACACAGGTCTTTGAAATAGCTGAAAAAAGAAAACAACCACTTGGGGAATCAGCTTTCCTTCTGAATTATAAAAAGAAGAAATAGGAAATAATATGATTAAAAGACTTTAAGAGCAAAGATTTTGATTAAGAAAGTTACAACTGGATAAAGGGGACTGTATAAATTTAAACGATTAACATTATGGTGAAAGTATGTTAGAGGAAATTAAATAAATAGATTAGACCTTCATTGAAGTGTTGATTGTTGAAGGGAAAAGACAATTGGTAGATTTTACAAAGCAAGAAGGTAAGACATGCACAAACCAAAAGGCTTTGAAATACCCACAGTGGCAGAATGGTTGATGAAGATGATAGAATTAACAGAAATGGCAAAATTAATTTGCTTGCCTAGAGAAAAACCAACAATTAAGTGACTGGAAATTTCTTATAGACGTTTTGCTGAAAAAAAGAAAAAAACTGTAGTTTTTAGATTTGGTGATTAGAAAATGTTAAATTATGGAAGGAAGGAAATTATGATGTAACTTTAGAAAGAGGGTAAAATATTAATGCATTTGTAACTGTTATTAAGATTGGAAGCCACTTCTTTGTAACTTTTTCTCTTCTTTTTCTTTCTTTTCTAAACAATTCCTTTCTTTCTCTTTATCTATTTTTTGCACTTTTTATTTGTTCTCTCTATTTCTCTTTTTCTGAGTCTAGCTTGTATTTGGTTTTACTATTGTAATTGAAGTCTTCAATAAAATTACACACACACACACACACGTGTGTGTGTGTGTGTGTGTGTATTTTCAAAGCTATAATTATAAAAGCAAACAATGTAAAATTGAAAATAAACACGCTAAAACATTTTTAAAACTCCAAAAGTAACTAGCAACAAGATGTTAAGAGAGTTGCAAGGCATTAGAGTAGATTAGCTATGTGGAGGGTTTTCCTGAGGCAGCATTTCTCAAAGTGAGGGTCATAACCTGAGGGGCCTGGTGAGACAATTGATGGAGGGTCACCTTCTTTCTAAGGACTTTTCAGACACAGTGGCTTATCAGTTAGATGCAAAAGTATGCTAAATGCAAAGGAGTATGTTGGTTCCAGAGCCCTGCATGAAGTCTGAGCGGCCTTTTCATTTTATTCTTCACTCACTGTATTTGCTTTCCAAAGGAGAAGTAATGATGCCAGGAGGACAAATGACTTCTATACAAACCTTTGACCATCTGATCTGGTTCTCACTGTGCAGAATGAATTTGATGGAGGGGAAGAAGGGTCAGACTGGGAGAGAGAGCTCCAACAGCAACTTTCTGTCAGAGTTTTGGAAGCCACAGCATTTTAAGCACAGTTTAACAAAGATAAATCAGCATTTTGCTTCTTCCCCTCACTTTGGTGAATGACAATGGCTTCCTTCAAAACGAAACTCAGATTTCAGGGTTGTAAATGAGCAAGCTCTCATCTCTCTCATTAAAATTAAGGTTTAAGTTTTGTTTCTTTATTTCTATTTTTTATTTATTTTTATTTATTTATTTTGATTTGTCAATCACTTACAAGATAATAGGTATAAGTATATACATAGTTATGAATACATGAAATGGGTACATATAAGAAAAATAAAAGAAACAATAGGAAAGGGATGGTAGACATGTTGGTGCGCTTATGCATGCCCCATAAGACCTCTTAAGAAAGGGGTGAGGTCAATAGTAGACAGTCTAAGGTTAAAGTTTTTGGGGTTTGGGGAAGAAACTACAGAGTCAGGTAGAGTATTCCAGACATTGACTACTCTGTTGTTGAAGTTGTATTTCCTGCAATCAAGTTTGGTGCGGTTAACCTTGAGTTTGTATCTATTGTGTGCTCTTGTGTTGTTATGGTTGAAGCTCAAGTATTCATTGACAGGTAAGTCATTGCAATGTATGATTTTATATATCATACTTAGATCAGACCGAAGACGGCGTAATTCAAGGTTTTCTAGGTCTAGGATTTCAAGTCTGGTGGCATAAGGTATTCTACAACGAATAGAGGAGTGGAGAACTCTTCTTGTGAAATATTTCTGGACTTTCTCAACTGTGTTAATATCAGATACGTAATGTGGGTTCCAGACTGATGAGCTGTATTTGAGTATTGGTCTAGCAAATGTTTTGTATGCTCTAGTTAGTAGTGTGATATTACCAGAGAAAAAGCTACGTAGGATTAGGTTAACAACTCTTAATGCCTTTTTGGCTATGTAGTTACAGTGGGCTCTAGCACTTAAGATCATTAGAGATGAGTATTCCAAGGTTCTTTACAGAGCTTGGATCATCAACAAGATCTTGACTATTCAGCTTTATTTTCTGATATATTTTTTTTGCCAATATGTAAGACAGAACATTTATTTGTTGAGATTTGAAGTTGCCATTTGTTTGACCATTCTGATACATAGTCAAGGTCTTTTTGGAGAGTAGTAGTATTGTCTGTGGTATTGAACAGCTTTACATCATCAGTGAAGAGAACGCAGTTGCTCTTAATATGATCACAGAGGTCATTGTGATGATTTTTGTGTGGGCGTATGTTGAGACAAAAGTCAATCATATTGTGGTCACTGCTGGAAAAGGGTTCTTTAGTTTGTATTCCGTAAATTAAATTCAAACTATTGCAGAAGATGAGATTGAGGCAGTTGTTAAGTCTAGTGTTGTTGGTTACTAGTTGTTTCACTCCCAGATTTGTAACAGCATTGTAGAAGGTCCAGTTAATATGAGGTAGATTGAAGTCACCAAGAAAGATAAAAGCGTGTGGGCAGGTTGTTGCCCATGTAAGTAGTGAATTTAGCTTGTTTACATGTTCGATGTCATAATCAGGTGCTTTGTAACATAGTAAGAACCGAAATGTGATATGTAAGGATAGTTCACAGATGATGGTCTCAGGAAGAGCAAGCTCCTGGGTAACTTGGATGATTTTTAGATGTAAGGACTTTTTATAGAAGATAGCAACACCACCTCGTCTACGAATTTCACGATCTGATCAGTAAACATGATAGTCTCTTACTGTGGTAATGGAGTCAGGGAGAGATGCGTTGAGCCATGTTTCACAGACAAATATGATGTCGAAGTTAGCCATATTTAGTAAGAGGAGAAATTCAGGTATTTTATTCACAAGGCTTCTTGCATTGAGTAGCTTGCATTTAAGGCCAGCTGTAGTTGGAATTGAGGTAGTTAGGGGCATGTGTGCCTAGTCTTGGGTGATGGTGGATTGGTTGAAGTAGGGTTGTGGTTGAAGGTTAAAGCTGAGTTGTGGGTTGTGTGACTTACTTTTGATACAGTCAGCACAGTAGTCAATGTACAGGTCCTTCTTTCCATTGTCTAGACATGTTTTGAGTTCTGTGCAGAGTACAGGCACGTTGCTGTATGGTTAGGTCAGGGTGAGAACGGAGGTTCTTATGGTTGGTGTTGCTTTTGGCAAGTGAATTTATCATACAAATGAAGTTATGTTCGCTTGATTCATTTTTGCAAATGACCCTGCAGAAGCGTGGGACCACAGAGCCGTCTCTCTCGGCCAATACGGGAAATGTCAAGTATTTCATCAGGGGAGATGGTTAATGCTTGATAATCACTGATGATGTTTCAGACAGTTGTGATGTCATCATTGTCATTGATGTCCTCTAGACCAAATAAGATGGCATTTGGACATTTCCGTTTGCGCTCAACAACTTCTCTGATGAGGATTGGGATATCATTATTTGTCTGATTTATGTTTTTTGTGGACTGGGTTGTGGATTGGGTTGTGGTTGTTGGTAGAGATGTGGTTTGTAGTTATTGGATGTTCAGGGTTTTGCGTTGTGTCTTTTTTTTCAAGGTTGGATAATCTTTCTTTTAAAGCATCCAGGGATGCTACTATGGTGTCAAGGGATGTTATTTGTGTTTCTCTGGTATCAACTCTTTCAAACAGATCTAGTTTGGGTCTGCATGATTTGCAGAGATATGGAAACTCATTGGATGATTCTAGGTATTGAATAATTTTCTCGGGTAATCCCAAGCAGTCATGATGAGCGTAGTTGTTACATAGACAACACATCTGGCAACTCTGAGGAAATGTTTTTTATTTTATTTTCTTCTTTTCAGAAGAGAAGATGTGCAAAAGTCTTTGATGAGCAGGTACAAAAAATATATACTTATGACCTCTCCATTGTCAGGAAGCTTTTGAGACTGAAGAAATGAATTATTTCCTTCTGCAACAATGGACATTTACCCAGGATGAATAATTTATACTGGCATATTGTGGCTGAATTATTTCTCTCTCTCTGGAGAACGTGATTTTTGTATACACATAAACATGACAAAGAAGAAAAATGCACATTGTTAAATTTGCTTACAGATAGGAAATAAACAGAAGGTTCCAAAAGGTCAGGATGCTGTGAAATAAGAGGTATTAATGGTGTAAAGGAATTGTGGTTGATCAGTTGTTTGAAGAACTATGGGCTAAAAAGCATTCAATATCTTCATATATTTTTTTCTCTGCAATTTGACCTTATATTAGCTGCTGTTTCTTTATCCACCTGTTATAATATTTAAATGGTCATGATAAGGATGAATTGGATAATTAACTTTATTTTAATTCTGTTTTGATTTATCTGCAGATAATTCTTCACAATCCTCTGTCAGGGAGGTTAAAGTAGAACAGATGAGGAGATCTAATCCATGTATTGGCTGGAGCAAATATCACATTAACCTGTATATGTTGTGTTCTCTAGAATAGGTGGCTGTGGGTTATTATTATTTTTGTCTGAATCCAAAGAAATGTGCACTTTTTCTTCTTCTAGGTTTTCAAACTAGAAGAGAAAACTAGAGAAAAATGCACAGGAGAACCCCTATCCCAACTTCCAGGTGATTCTAGAGGTTTTGTGCAAACTAATTGCCACCCCCTTCCCGATTTACAATAGAAATGAAAATGCACACCTGTATACAAAAATAAAATTCCTGTAAGCCCTGGAAATTCCTGGAAGAAGGATTTATGGAAAGAGTTGTTCTCATTTCTCTGGCTCTGCCAGCTGTTAAAATTGCAGCTATCATTTTAGAAGTAACAGAGTGTTCTCAATTTATCTCCCAGCTACTCGGCCTCTCAGGCCAGTCTCCTTTCCTCGAGGGCTGGATGTTCCAGGTTTCCCCCCTGATGGGTAGTCTGGCTTTCTGGCAGGGGTTTTCAAATGGCATTCTGCTGCCCAGTGTCCCTCCTTTCCACACTTAAAGCAACCAGACGTTCTTGGAGTCATGGTGGTTTGGGGTTTGAAAATTTCCCGTTTCCCCAGGGGTGGGGATCTTTTCCAAAACTTGCCACTGTGGTACCAGTTATGAGTCATGTCTATCTCTGCCTCCTCTGCCATCATGTACCATTCATGAAGGAGGTTTGGGGCCCCATGGGCCAGGCAGGCAGCGTATAGGTCGTCATTTAGTCCATCTTTGAACCATCAGACTAGGATATCCTCTGGCCAGTCGACTCAGCCAGCCAGGTCACGAAATTCCTCAGTGTATTCAGCTACTGGGCAACGGCCTTGCTTTACGACTCTGATGCAGTCTCGGGCTTTTCTATCGGCAAGAGGGTCTTTGAAATGGTGCCATAAGGCCGTCATGAAGTGGTCAAGGTTCCTTAATTTGGGGGCGTTGATGTTGTGGAGCATCACTATCCATCTGGCTGCTGCCCCTTCAAGGGCCAGGGTGACGACTTGTACTCAGGATCCCTGGGTTTGGAAATTCTGCCCATATTCTTGCATGTAGGTGAGGACTTGCACCAGGAAAAATCCCAGTTTCTGGGGGTCCCCATCAAATTTTACTCCCAGGGATGGGGCCTTCCTCTGCAGTTGTATGCCTCTGGGTTGGCCAGGGTTAATCCCCTGTTCTGGGGCATTTAGGGGTCGGGTACCTGGTATGGCTGCTGATTCTTCAGCTTGTCCTGCTGCTCGATAATTCTCAGGTGAATCCAGGGTGGTGGCTTGGGTTCTCTCATTTTCTGGTTCCCTTGCTCTCCTGCGTTGGTATCCTGGTGCATCCCTCACCTTGAGGTTCTCTAGGGTTTCCTTCACGGGGCAATTTATGTACCGTCTCAGTTGGTCATTGGCTGGTGGCTCCTCACCTCATCCTTCCTGATCAGATAGGGCCTCCAGCTCCAATTCCCATCCGGGTTTATGATTGCCCCGGGTGAGGGTTACTCCCCTGGTTCTTCTGTCCCAGCTGTCTCTCTTTCCAACACCTATATACCACCAGGGCTTTGTGGAGGTTTCGTAGGCAGCTTCGCTATCTTCGATGGGGTGCACCGAGTCAGTATCTGGCTGGGTAACTGTCGACGTTTCTCCCCAGCATTCGGCTTCCCCTTGGTCCTTGCTGTACTCAGACATTTTCCTTTCTTGCAGGGTCCCCTTGGTAGAGTGAAGGGTTCTTTTTTTAAAAAAAATTCCTCTCCCGGCTGACCTCTATTGCAGATGCTGCTTTATGTCAGGCTACAGAACTTTTTCCCATTCAATTAACAAGAATGAACTTCTGAACACCAAATGTATCAAAAGGAATCCTTTATTGAGATGAGACAATTCATGTAGGAGTTCAAAGCAGTGTCTGAGGTCCCTCAGGCATACAGGGATAGATAAGGGAGTTTAGAAACCCCTCCCCTTATCTCGATGTGTATTTGGTAAAACAAAAGCCGGTATGTAAATTCCCCCCTCCACACCCCTTCTGTAGAAACGATCTTTTTCACAGTTTCCCAGGGCATACCTAATTTCTCCCCATCCCCCTTTTAGAACAAACTGTTCCAGAGATTCCCAGGATACATCTCACTGTGGAATTTTTATGATCTTCTCATCTCCTGGCTGTGCCTCACAGAGGTGATAGGTTCTGGCCATCTGGCTTTTTCCCCTCCATTGTATCATGTGTGGGTTATACAAATTTGATATAAGATTAAATATATTCAGGTTACATCAAGAAAAGATTTCTTTATCAGTCCCCCTCCCCCTCTTTCTTCTTCCACTGAAGAAATGACAGATACACGGATCTGACATCAATACAGCTTCAGGGCCTTGTCCCATTAACTTCCTAGAAACATGCTCACACCTTCTGACAGGAGAAGTGCCTTGGATCAAATTCATTTGGAAAAGTTGGTCCCGAAAGTACCCAGGGCTTTATAATTTATTACATGATTATGGTACTTGGAGTTACATCTGGAAACCTATTGACAAGCAGTGCAGGGCCTACAGAATTTAAGTACCATAGTCATAACGTTAAGTACCTGACAGATTATAGATGTGGCATTCTGGAACAATTGCAGAGATTCTGAATCTGTCTGTTTGGTGTATCATAATGTAATGTACAATGTACATTACATGTACAATGTAATATAATGTACAATGGTATATTGTTCCACACAAACAGGTGGTGATGACAACATGAGTCAGTGTAACAAGGTATTCATTTATGGCCTTACAAGGTAAGGCCATAAATAGTGCATCAAGAGTTGGGCAAGAGCCCTTCTGGTCACAGCCTCTATTGATTTTCCAGCAGTAATCCAGGAGGACCTCAAGTCTCTATTGGGGTCAGCATTACTTCACTGAGAACAGTGTTAGAGCTGATGGAGCTGTAAAGGAAAAATCTGTGTGCATGAGCTCAACTTTAGCTTTTTTTATTCCATCCTGACTAAACAGCCTCCAGCATCAAGACAAAATCTTCACAGAATCTCCAACTGAGCTGACAATTGAATAAACTTGATTGGCAGGGATGTGTGTGTGGAAGACAGAAAAGAGGTGACTTTATATTCTTTCTGAGTTATGTAGGAGCATTCATTTTTGTTCTGTAGTATTTATTTAATATTTTCCATATTTAATATCTTCCATATTTATTTAATTTAGTTGTAAAATTAAATACCAGCTGATACATTTATTTTACATGTCCTGTGATCAGGACCTTTTAAAACATCCATGAGCTCTTGAGGCAGAACATCCGAAGCTGCTGTTTTTGTTGTAGTTATATCTAAAAAGACAATAGTGTGCCAAAAAAGTAATAGAAAATAGTGGTAAAGATTATTTGAAGGTACTATTGGCACAAGAGGGGAAAATTGGGTTGAATTATGGTGAATGTCTCACAGCATCCTGGCTTAGTGGAAAAACCTGCATCTGGGAACATAAACACAAAAAAACCCCTACATACTTAGGACAAAATTAGATTGCAGTTAATTTTCCCAATTCCAGATGAATACTTATTTCAATTATAGGCCTTTGGGATAATTCACAGTCATATTATGATTGGAAAGTACTATGTGCTTGAGTTGAGTGATGGACCAAATATTATATATTCCAAAAAGGGTGATTTATAAACTAAAGTAAGAATGAATAATCTTTTTTTTTTCCTTTTCTTTTCAAGGCAGCCAAATATAGTTCTCACATCTGCCAATAGTGTTTGGTGGACTCTTGTTTCCTTTCTGCATCTCAATGTTATAGTTTCCTTTTTTTTTGTCCCTAGTACGTTCAGCTTCATTCAGCCATCGTATATTTCATCTGATCAGTGGTAATAAAGCACCTGATTCTGCTTAGGTATATTCTATAATATCAATATATAAAGGCATCATTGCCATACAACTCACAAATTAATAAATATTAATTCTAATATTTATTATTTTGCAATAGCCACTGATTCATTGATATGGTTATAACCCACCCAGCCAGGAGGAGGAGAAGGAATAGCACAATAGAAGAAGAATTCTTTATTGGCCAAGTGTGATTGGACATACAAGGAATTTGTCTTGGTGCATATGCTCTCAGTGTACATAAAAGAAAAGATACATTCGTCAAGAGTCAAGAATCATAAGGTACAACACTTAATAATAGTCATAGGGTACAATAAGCAATCAAATCATACTAGGAAACAGTCAATAAAAGTCAGGAAAAGGAAGAAATGGGTAGTAGAGGTTTTTGGCAGGCTTATAGGAAAAATAAATTAGAGAAGTAGTTTTAATGTCTTGCACATTGGATGATTTATAAAAAATCAAAATGATATTGATTTGCATGACTGTAAAAAGATTAAGAGAAGATCTAGTTGGGTTTTATAGGTTGACATATTTCCTCCCAAAGAGATCATCATTCTTTTTTTTTATGCTTTTAAAATGTCTTCTCCATGATCTTGTTTTCTTTGATTTTGAATACATGTATAAAATATGTCATTACAATTTCCATATCTGAGCAAAAGGCAAGAGTTACATGGAGACCCTGACTCCCTGAACTTAGTAGATGCATTATTCATGTAGAAAAACTTTGATGTCAAAATATTACTTTGAGGCGTGCATCAAATGGGCTGGTCAAGCAAACGTATACCATATACTCAGCCTTTAAAATAGAAGTGCTTCTCTCTGAAGATTGAATGAACTAAACTGACATGTTCATGTAACAAATGGGAATTTACTAGAATTTTTCTACAATTGAAAAATTAATACACTTATTAATAATGCAGCATTTAAAATTTTATCTGTAAAAGGTAATTTAAAATTTCCCCCACACCCAAAATGGTTGGACTGATATGTTTAGGATGTTTGAAAAATATTTTATTTATTAAGATTTTTTAATCCCATCTTTATTATTTTTATAAATAACTTCAAGGCAGTAAACATAATATCAAGGTATGGATGGAACTCACAGTCTCCCAGTTTCTAACACCAGTGCCAAAAAAGGCATTTTACTTGGATTATTTTGAAAAACAGTATGTCTAATTGTCATTTTAAAAATATATTTCCTCTTTATTTTATATATTGTTTTCTAGGGAGACCCGACAGAAATTAACCCTGTTTTCTTTTGGAAGGGAAATTGATTTGTTTTATTCATGTTGCCATTTGACTTTGATTCAGGCTGATTTGATTTATTTTAACAATATGGATTTGATGGAGTTATAGCATTCTGATTAGGTTTTTGCTTTCATTATAATTTAGTGTTGGATGCTTTGAATTTTATTTGTTTGTTTGTTTGTCAAACATGTACAAGGTAACAAGAATAAGTATGAACATAAACAAGAACAAAGGAAGTAAATACAGACAGTATTTACCAGGGACAGTAAGACAGGGACTGTAGTCACACTGGTGTGTTTATGCACACCCCCTTTAGGGACCTCTTAAGAAGGGTGTGATGTCCATGGTAGACAATTTGAGATTGAAGCTGTGAGGGGTTGAGGCTGTAACAACAGAGTCAGGTAGAGCATTCCAGGCATTGACCACTCTGTTGCTGAAGTCATATTTTCTGCAATCACGTTTTACCTTGGGTTTGTATCAATTGTTTGCCCATGTATTATTGTGGTTGAAGCTGAATAAGTTATTGACAGACAAGACATTGTAGCAGAAAATGTTGTATATTATGCTGTTCTGCCCTTATATTCTCATTTACAGTCTGCGATCTGTAATTTTCTTTAGTTGAGCTTGATCCCAGCTCAGCTTGTGATAATGTTAGTGTAAACAGTTGCTTCCTATCTTTTTTAAAGTAGTTGCCAACTCATTTGGCATCCAAAAATGGCTGAACTAATTCTGGAATATTTCCATAGAAAATGCATATATTAAGATACTTAATTACAACTAATCTATCAAATGCTATTCATTGGAAAGAGTTAAGCTTTTAGTTGACTTGTAAATTAAGCTTTCCTGCAGGATAATCATTTCTTTTTTCCTTCTGTAGTTTTATTGATGCTTTATATCCTTATATTCTTTATTCTAAGGCCCTGTACAGAATTACAACAGAAGTTAAATTGTTATAGTTTTTGATAAAGCTATCCATTCCATAGTTAGCTGTTTTTGCACATTAATGCACTATTACTTATGCACACCGATGCAAGTCATGAAAATGGGGGGGAAAGGGGACTGAGGGGAAAATAAATCAGAAAGGAAACATCTAGAGCTTAGGAACTGACAATAATAATTTGGATGCCAAAGAAATCCAAAGATGGCACAGTGATAAGGCAATATGAAAAGTCTAAGATCTTCCCGAAGCAGCAGTGCAGTTAAAACTGACATAGGGCCAAGATAAAATATGAGTGAGTTTGTAACAACTCTTATCAGCTGAGGCACTGAGAGGGAAAAAAAACAATGGCAAATTTCTTGACATATGTCAAACAAATTATGGAAAGAAGCTCAAGAAGAAAGGATGTTATATTCCTGGAAGATGAAATCCTCAAGTCGGGCCCTTGGGGAAGAGAAAAGTGCTTTATTAAGTAGGTCTAGGCCATGTGATGAGACTGGATCAAAGGCTTTGAGAAGTTCAATTGCTGATATAGCTAGAAATGAAGGAAAATTTCAAAGCTTATTGAAAGACTGAGAATATAAAACACACACACACACACCCCAAAATTAATACAAACCTTATAAAATTATTGTAATTATTATCTGTAAGCTGCTAGATATATCATCTTTGTTTGTAATTTTTACACTATATAAAAGAACATCTTACATTCTGGTCAAATTTTGTTTATAGAAATACCAAAAAAAGAAGGTTGAAAAAAGAGATAGTGTCACAAAGTTTAGGTTATACATGTGCAAAAGAGAAAGGCAAACATAATCTAGCCATTTTATTTAATATTCAGGGAATATTACTGAGTGTACAGTATTAGAATACAGAGGTATATTACATTAATTATTTTTCTGAATATTGTCTTCAGATCAAAATAACACCATAACTACAAAATCTGACTTCATCTTGTATGTCACTCAAGGATCTTTCAATACCATTTATGAGGAAATGTTGTGGAGAAGGAGCTGTCATTCCATTCTGGACTCAGGCTGTTGGGACTCATTGTTTCTGACTGACAAGATATACTCTGTTTGACAGTCTTATTTATAAATTGTTTCCACAAGGACTGTCAACCGGGGAAATTTTTTACTCTGACTCCATTTCAATCCAGTTATTTTATAAATGATGTAATGGCTAGAATAACAAGATATGATATGTTCCATAACAGATAAGTCAAATGGTTAAGTTATAGTATAAAGTGAAATGTGTAATATTTTGTAATCCACAAACAAGTAATATTGCATAAAAATGCTTTACAATTTACATTTTTAAAAAGTCAATTAATTTTAATAACATTATGTTGTGTTTGTTTTCTTTCTAAGTAATCCTTCCCTTCTCCCTTCCATGATCAAATATACATAGATTTGGTCAGCTAATACAATTATTTAAGAATTTTGAATATGTGTGAAACAATTTTAATAATTGCTCCACACATAATCAAGTTGAAATTAGAAAGGGTATAATGTTTTGTTTATCTTTAGATTTATATGTAGGCAATCAGATCTTGCCCAATGTGAAAATATTTGATTAAAAACTTCACTGTGTTCATCAGGGATGTTTACAGGTTATGATAAAAAATATAGTGGATATAGCACTATAATGGCGTATGTAGCACAAACAAGAGTAACTTTGATTGTACTGTTGTGATCACCATCTGGACACCCTAGGCACCCTGAACAGCACTGAGAAAAGCTTCTACAGAATCATGCAAAATATGTTAGTTAGTTTCAAAATATGATTCCTAGGCTTGGGAACGCCACAAGGACTCCTCGGAAACCATTTTAATATTAAATCCCTAGGATTGCACATATATAATCTTCAGATTAAATCCTTTGTAATGCCATAATACAGACTGTTTAAAGTATACTTATGGGAAGAGAAATGTCTTAAAGCTGAACTACAACAGCTGAGAAAAAGAGGAAAATTCAAGGGGTAACAATAGAGAGAAATTTCAGGAACATAATAATTTTTGAGAGTGCATAATAGGAAGTGACAGGCTTTTTTAAAAAAATCCATACACCATGTGAATGTTAAAATTCATACTTTTGTTCCAAACACTGAAAGGGAAGTCCTAAACAAATGTTGTCTCTTCTGTTTCAATCTTTATATTGCTTGCTTGTCATTCACATTATGTTTCTAAAAAATAGGTTCTTCTAATTGTGCTGATTAATATTTCAGCCCTTGCTATCAAGTGTTTTATTAATTAAAAGGTGTTTGTCCTATCTTTAGGTTGTGCGCATTCAAATTAATTTAAGGCATCGTTCTAAGAACAGCCTTCATTTCCTACCTTATTTTCTAGAAATAACCTTTGCATGAACCATTCAGTCAAGAATGTCAAGATAACGTCTAAAAGCAATTTGTTGCACTAGCTGGTTCCTCAGTTTATGTAAACAATTTATTTCAAATTCCAATTCAGTATTCTTTCTCCCCCAGTATTAGCAAAGAATAAATAATAAACACTACAATTCACTTTGATAAATTGATGAAGTAGCTTACTCTCATAAAGGCCAAAGAGGAATGTTCTATGGAATCATCCAGGTCATGGTTGTCCCAAAGCTGCTTTTTCAAAAAGATGTTTTGCTTCTCATCCACGAAGCTTCTTCAGAACTGAAGAAGCTTTTTGGATGAGAAGCAAAATAACTTCAAGGAAAAACAAAGTCCAGTTGCCTTTTGAAAAAGCACCATTGAGACAGCAAAAGAGAAATCTAATTGTACCATTTTGGATTGTGAACTAAGTAGGTAATGATCGAAAATGATTGTCAGATTCTTGTAGGAGAAGGAAGTCCTTCAAATATGTAAATATGCTAAACCATTTATGGATTTCATTTTAGAAATATAGTAACAAAACCTTCCTCAATTCAATGTACTCCAAATTTGTAAGGGCAGCAATTCAGAGTTTTCTCTCCAAAGCAATACATTCAATGAGTAGGGGTGAATTTCAATGTCATCTGGGAATTTTGGAAATTCTAATCTTAAATTATATGAGGGCATTAGCTTGAAAAAGTTAGTCAAATCCTATTTGCTTTACTTTACAGCAGGAAAAAGCCAGAGTAGTGTCCAAAACATTGATGGTTGGCTCAGAGCTGTGAATCAATCAGGAGGGCCATGAATTAGAAAAGGCACTACAGAAAGACGATGTTTCATGGTTACTGCAGAAAACCTTTACATGGTCTGTTACGTTTGAGGCATGGGTTTAATGAACGGAGACCAGACTGTCAACCTTGAACTTCAGCTCTTTATTTACAGCATGTTAACAGAGACAAAAAACCCCGGATAGCGGCTGCCCTTTTATAGAGTGAACTGCTATCCAGTTGACCAATGGATGATGTTATTGGGTTTGAACCTCGTCCAATGGGACTCGGCCCGCCAACAGCCAGTCAGATTGCTCGGAATGAACCAATCGTAACTTGCCATTATATGGGCCAATAGGAAGTGCAGGATTACGATCCTGCTATGTAAATGAATCTTTATTAATCACATTTCTTTAGTTCACAACACCCCTCCCCTCTGAGTTCCGTTTGACGGCTGTGGTGATGTAATCACGCAGGTATGCAGGTCGTTTTACCTGCCTATTTGATTTCCGCTGTTCCACCGGTTTTTGTTTAAAGTTCGGTTCCGGTGGAACGCAAGGCTCGTTTTCGCACGGGGTTGATTCCGTGACACTATCACGGTCCCTTAAGTCCATTCCTGGATCGGGCGGGCATGTTTCCACTACGGTGTTCCTCTGTGGGGAGGATGCCCCCAATTCCGGACCTTCTTCAGGTGGCGCGAGCACTTGGTTTAGCGGCCGTCTGTACTCGATTATGTCGTCGTCTATATGGTCTTCGTCCCCCTCAGTATTCCCTCCCCTCTGAGTTTGGAAGTCGGGGATATTTGGTTGTAAGCGAGATCGAAGTTGATCTATGTGGCGTTTCCATATCTTGCTGTCTGTCGTCTTAAGGCGGTAAGATCTAGGGCCAGTGAGGTAGACTACGGTGGCTGGGACCCACAACGGTTCACCAGAAAGGTTTTTGGCGTAGACCAAGTCACCTACCTTGAATTGGCAATACGTTCCGCTGGATCCACAAGGTTTCTCTGGCGAATAAGCCGGGTGTAATCGGTCGAGGTGGGAGCGAAGCTTCCGCCCCATTAAAAGTTCGGCTGGGGTCTTGTTGGTGACACTGTGGGGGGTAATGTGTTGTAGTAAGAGTATTTTGTTCAATCTAGCGTCGATGTCCCCCGGATCCATTTTTTGTGTGTCTTTTTAACAAATTGGACCATCCGTTCCGCCCTACCGTTTGCCGCAGGGTGACCCGGTGAAGTCAAGGCATGGCGGATACCCCGGTCCGCCAAGTATTGTTCGAAGGTGAGAGCAGTAAACTGGGGTCCGTTGTCGGAAACTAGAACATCCGGGAAACCGTGTGTTGCAAATAATCTATCTAGTTTTTTAATAACGGAGTCAGTAGTCGTGCTTTTCATCTTGTGGATTTTGAGCCAGTTGGAGTAAGCATCCACGGTTAGGAGAAAAGTGTGTCCTTTAGTCAGTCCCGCGAAATCAATGTGGATGCGGGACCACGGGCCT
This sequence comes from Notechis scutatus, assembly GCF_049901735.1. Classification (NCBI taxonomy): domain Eukaryota; kingdom Metazoa; phylum Chordata; class Lepidosauria; order Squamata; family Elapidae; genus Notechis; species Notechis scutatus. The sequence goes on from NC_142011.1 coordinate 125,482,042, forward strand.
CGAGGAGTTTCCCATTCGGTGGGAATTGCTCTCGGTGGAGTGTTGCTGGCTTCTTGGCAGTTTCTACACGTGGTTACCCAGGCTTCAATTTGTTTATCGATGCCTGGCCACCACGCGTAGCTTTGAGCGAGAGCCTTCATGCGGACGATGCCCGGATGTCCTTCGTGCAGGGTTTGCAACATGAGTCGCTGTAGTCTCTCTGGTACGATGACTCTATCTCCCCATAGGATGCAGCCCTTCTGGGAAAATAGTTCCATTTGCCGGTGTTTGAACGGTGCAAAAGTGGCGGGGGTTTGTTCGACTGGCCACTTGCGTTCGACCCAACTGAGAACTCTTGCGAGGATAGCGTCCCATTTTGTGTCGGCGGCGATATCCCTTGCCGTTAGTGGTGGCGAGTTGAGGGTTTCAATTTGCAGCGTAGTGAGGGTCGGAGCTGGGTCGCTGATGGTTTCCGGAAGTGGGGAACGGCTCAAAGCGTCAGCGTGGGGAATGGCTTTCCTCGGGCGATGCTGCAGTACGTAGTTGTAGGCTGCTAGGAATTCTGACCAGCGAGTCATTCTAGGCGACAATATATGTGGCGTTGGTTTATCCCCTGCTAAAATGCCAAGTAAAGGCTTGTGGTCTGTAACTAGAGTAAAGGGCCGCCCGTAAACATATTCATGAAACCGCTTCACGGCCGATACAATAGCAAGAGCCTCTTTGTCAAGTTGGCTATAGTTTCATTCAGCCTTTGATAACGTGCGGGAAAAGTACGCAATCGGAGCCTCATTTCCGTTTGGTAACACGTGGCTCAAAATGGCTCCAACCCCAAACGGTGACGCGTCGGACGTAATATTTAACGGCAAAGTCTCGTTGTACTGCATTAGCACAGCGTCGGAGGTTAATAAGTCCTTCACCTTTCTGAAAGAGCGCTCTTCTTTGTGACCCCAAACCCAAATAGCTTTTTTGTCGAGAAGTCGATGTAAGGGTTCGGCTACTGTTGCCTTGTGAGGCAAGAAGATGTTGTAAAAATTAATGAGTCCCAAGAAGGCCTGGAGATCAGCCTTACTTTTAGGTCTTGGGGCGTTTTTAATTGCTTTGAGTTTGGTCTCGGTGGGGTGAATCCCTTGTTTATCGAGGAGATACCCAAGAAACTCCACCCGCTCAGTACACAGTTGACACTTATCTTTTTTCACCTTGAGGCCGGCGTCTTTGAATCTATGCAGAACTAGTTTGAGACGCCGTTCGAGCTCTTCTTTATTAGGGGCAGCAATTAAAACGTCATCAAAATACGGCACAACCCCTTTTATGCCTTGCAAAAGTCTCTCCATTAGACTCTGAAATATCCCGGGGCTACACTCACTCCGAACTGGAGTCTGTTGCATTTAAAGGCACCTCGGTGTGTAACGATAGTCTGGGCCTCTGCGGCTTCCGTATCAATGGGTAGTTGTTGATACGCTTGCGCTAAGTCTAACTTTGCGAAGATCTTCCCGCCGCCCAGGGAGTGGAGAAGATGTTGAACCACCGGCACCGGATAAGCGCTCTGTTGGAGTGCGTGGTTCAGGGTGGCGCGGTAGTCTCCACAAATTCTGATCGACCCATCCGGTTTGATGGGGGTTATGATTGGGGTTTCCCAACGGGCATGGTCAATGGGTTCCAACACCCCTTGGGCTATTAACTTATCAAGTTGCTCGTCGATCTTGGGTTTAAGGGCGAATGGCACCCGACGAGGCTTACGGCGGATAGGGGCTATTTCTGGATTGAGGCTAAATGATATAGGGGTCCCCTTGTACTTGCCTAAGTTGTCCGAAAACATGTCCTGGAATTCTTGGACGATGCCTTTTTCCCAATCGTCGCTCTCGGCATGGTGAATGCCGGGTAATTCAATCCCTAGTGGGGCGAACCATTGTAGGCCTAGCAAGCTGGGCCGGTTACCATCGACAACAGTCAATGGAAGTTCTGTACTACGATTCTTGAAGGTTACTCGGACTTGAGTCAAGCCGGTGACTGGAATCGTGTTCCCCTGGTAATCCCTGAGGACGACCTTCTGGGTGCTGAGATCCTGACGACGGATGGCAGGGATGAGTTGTTTGAGGGTCTTCCAGGAAACCATCGAGAGGGATGACCCCGAATCGACTTCCATTTGGCAAGGTTGGTTTTCTATGGTGACTCTCACTTGGATTTTCTGTGCGTCTAGTAGCGAAGCGTGGCCGATGGTTGTCGTTTGGTGTGCCTCTTCCCGTTTTGCTTGAAGAGCCGGTGCCCTGTTTCTATAGGAGTGGTTGTTCTCTTGGTTACCCAAGCGATGCCGATTTACAAGAACGTTTCTTGCGGGTTGTCGGAGATTGCTCTCCCTTCTGTTCGGGTTGGACTCTCTCTTGCTTCTGCAGGCCCGTGCGATGTGGCCTCTCTTCCCACAGGCGTGGCAGAGTGCGTAGCGGAATTTGCAGTTGCTTCTCTTATGGTTGGCTCCACAACTTTGGCAGAGTGCATAGCAGAATTTGCATTTGTGCGGAGTCCTTAGAGTTCGTGGACTTTGATTGTCCAGAATCCTGATGACTTCTTCTTCATTACTCTCCGGCTTACGATTCTTGTGATGGGTTGTTGCCGGGAACTTCTCTAAACCAAGTGAAGTGTCATGGGCGAGTTGACGAAGCGGTGCGTGGTTGTGGCGCCTTCGAGCAGCCGACTTCCTGGTTTCTTCTGCTGCAGTAGCATAGGTGACGGCCTTTGGAAAACTGACGTTGTCTTTCTCCATAGGCCTTCTGCCCCTTGTGGTGCATCTAATCCCAGAACGACGCAGCTCTGGCTTTTCTGTTGTTCCCTCTGGTAATATTCGTGTCTTCGGGCCAGTGTTGATGCAGCGGATGCATAATGAGCCCGCAGAAGAGGTGCGAGGGTGTCCCAATCCATTTCTCTTACTTCAGCCGGTTTTGCAAGTGCTTTAGCCACCCGGAATACGGCAGGTCTGCAGTGAGCCAGAAACACTGCTCTTTTCTTGCTGGTGGAAACGTCCTCTAAATTGTTGGTTTCCAAGAACATCTGGAAACGATCCATATACGACTCCCAGTCTTCTTTTTCTGGGTCAAAAAGAGCGGGTGGTATAGCGCCGCCTGACATCCTGTCGATGTAGGTGCGCTCTCAGCCACGTGCTTCGGTTGGCGCTCTGTAGGGTTTAGCCAGCTCTTTTGTCTCCGAATCCCATCCTCGTCGCCAGTGTTACGTTTGAGGCATGGGTTTAATGAACGGAGACCAGACTGTCAACCTTGAACTTCAGCTCTTTATTTACAGCATGTTAACAGAGACAAAAACCCCCGGATAGCGGCCGCCCTTTTATAGAGTGAACTGCTATCCGGATGACCAATGGATGATGTTATTGGGTTTGAACCTCGTCCAATGGGACTCGGCCCGCCAACAGCCAGTCAGATTGCTCGGAATGAACCAATCGTAACTTGCCATTATATGGGCCAATAGGAAGTGCAGGATTACGATCCTGCTATGTAAATGAATCTTTATTAATCACATTTCTTTAGTTCACAACATGGTCCATGGAATAGAGAGCATTATTTACAATGTTTTCTCCCAGGCATGGCAGGAGGAGCAGTAGAAAAGAGTGGATTTAGCTCTACAGTTATGTTTGCTGTAAGTGATGTTATATTAGGTAAAATTCTCTGTGTAACCTCTACTTGTGCCAGATCTAATCCAAGTTTTCTTGAAACTTCTGGTAAATGTCCGCCCAAAATAATGTTCATTAAGGTGTTGCTACTGTTCAACATGTACCCAAGTTCTGGATCTTATTCTTTCCTCCTTTTTGTTAACAGACTCCAAGATGGAGCTATTCTGTTGTAAGCATAGCTAGATTCTTTGCAAAATGAAACATCAGCGACTGAAACTTTCAAGCTTTTCTCACAGAAATGTAAACTTTTTAAAAAAGCAAAAGAGATTAGAAAAATTGTTGTAGTGAGTGCACAGCCTTAAGATATTTGCCTGATAACTGCATTCAAGAAAGAGTCTACCATTTTAAAATGTCACCATTTTGCTGCTGTGAATAAGGCAGCATTCCTTACTCTTTCACCCATGGTATTTCATGTAAAGGCAAGTCAATTTATCTTGTAATATTATTTCCTGTTGATGTTTTGAGCAACATATGGTCATATGTAACATACTTCTCAACGGATGTTAATTCTTGAACTTCTGCTTAGATTGATACTTTCTTTATATTTCAATCAATAAACCCATGTTAACATTTCTACAGTTATGTTATAAAAAAAAACCGTACATACAATGTTGCTTTGCAACACATTCATTTTGCTGGTTTTGTTCTCTCTCAGGATGAAAACCTTTCATTTCACCATTCTTCTATATGTGTTTTGCACTGAATTTAGCAAATACACAGAATACAGCAAAAGCAAATAATACTATGGAGACTTTGCACAGCTATGGAAAGAATGGACCCCAAAGTATGAAATTATTCAGGGCACAAGCAAAAGTCACACATTTATGAGGAATTATACTGTAACAAGAGTTCTATCACCAAAATTAATGCTGTGAGATTGATCATGGCTTAAATCTGAACTCAATCTCTCCTTTTGGACTCATTTTTTTTTTGTAATGACGAAGGATGGCTGTATTTATTTATTATAAACATTTACAGTATATGGCTGCCCAACTCAACCAAGGTGATTCTGCGTGGTTTTTGCATACACATACATACACCCACACACCCACACATACTAAGGAAAAGAATACAATATGTATACTTATAATCATAATGAAACAATCAAAATTAAATGGTGATCTAAACAACAATAACACCAGGATACAACTGGGGCTGCAGCACATCAAAACCAATTGGCCCAGGAAAAGATCCAGGTCTTGACGGTTTTCTAAAGGTACAAGGACCAGGGTCAAATATATGTTGGTAATGTGAAGAAAGGTGAGAAAAAGGAAAATGTCTAAGCGCATATAAAGAGAACTAAATGGGGCACAGTTTTAGCTATTTTACTCATTTTTTACTATTTGCCCTGCACTCGTTTTCCATCTTTTTTTCAAACTATAATCTCCTCATTGACTTGAAATTTTACTTTAAATAAGATTCAGTGGTAGCTCTTCTTACCTGATGCTACATAAAATAAATAATGAGATACGTAGAATTATTACAGTGTTTATAACTTGAGGAAGATTTCATTGACTCAATGGTTTAAATTTCTCTTTAAGCAGTTTTTCTACCTCCTTTTCAAAAAAGAAGAAATGGGAATAAGTTTTGCCAAGATAACAGTCAGCAAAATTATAGCAGAATTGGAGACTTTTTTATCTTAATACAGTTCCGTAAGCACTTAACAAGGACATGAAAATAGAAAAAAAATCAGCAGGCTCTTATGTACATTTCTTGGGAATTTGAATGTTAGCTGTTATTCAAATTAATGGTGAATTGAATGAAATCTGCTTGCTTTATATGTATGCATCCTATAAGCTATTGTTTTCTTCAAACTACTGATAGTATTTACATCTTCTACAAAAGTATATCAGAAATGTTTACTAGATTTTTAAAACAGAACATTTTACACAAAGTGTGCAGAACTTTCACAAAATTTTAAAAATAACAGTACTTCCAGTTCATCCACCTGGCTCTGACCCTGTTTTGTGCACGGTAATTTATATGTCTAACTAAACTTGAATATTGATAGTTGCCAACAATAAATTGATGAACCTGTAGCTCTCTTTTAAAACATGCATTTCAATCTGAACTTCATATTTGTTATTCATTTGGTATAGAGAGCTGTATGCTCAGAAAAGGAGTTGCACTGCATAAACCTTTCTTTCAAAATAGTACAATTGGCACTATATGGATGACAAACCAGGGTCATATTAAGCTGGGAAAGCTGTTTTATTTCTGATAAAAATTCACATCTCCAAAGCTGTTGTTTGCAAAGAAAGGATATAATCAAAAATATAGGCTGGTTTCTGTTCTCAACTGGACTGAACAGAAGATTAATTGTCTGAAGTGCAGGAAAAGAAGACATGAGGAGAAGAAAAGAGAACATATTAGAAAAGCATAAACATTGTATCAGTAGGTTCCCATAACTGATCCCCCCCTCAAATTAGAGGGTATTTTATAAGGGGGGGGGATCTTCAAACTCTTGTATTTTTTATAAAAAGTAGATTCTTCAATAATGTTTTATTTAAATACCATACAAAAATATGAGAACTCTTGCCTGTGCTCAGATATAGCAATAATTTCTATGTTGTATTAATTAAACCAGTCAAGTAAGGATTGAGACTCTCAAAAATAATTTAGCTGAGAAATAAGTCTGATGCAAAGCTGAAAAAAATTGGTTGTTTTTTTGTTTTTTTTGCAAAGAGTTTTAAAAACTTACATCTATTAAATTAAATGCTGACATGCAAGCTTGCAATGTTTTCTATGTCTGAAAATTAGATTTAGGTGGAGCAACTTTGCAATCTAATAAGCTATCTAAAACATGATTAAAATATCTGTTCCTCAGCCAAAATAAAAAAGATGTACCATATATCTGCGTAAAACATCTGAAACATTCTTAGTAAGACATCTTAATTAATAAATCCAGAATTTTATTAAAACACTTTATCATTTCTGCATCACTTATTTTTTGTTCCACCCCAAATTACATGGGGTTATGCTTGAAGAATATTCAAAACCTTTTGCTGTTCAAGAATGCAGCAATATGTGTAATATTGAGCATATCGTGATATGTCCAAGTAACCCTCATGTTAGCTATACTGGCTCCCTGCAACCTTCTGTGTGCAATTCAAGGTCCTGGATGTCAGTTTTATAGCTCTACGTATCATGAGGCCAGGTTAATTGTGGAACCAACTATCTACTTTTCCCCATGGTTTCTGCCAGTCCCATCAGATTGGACACATTCAGCATTCTCAGGGTCCCACTAGTAAAGCAGTGTCACTTAGTGGGTCCTGTTGAGGTAATTCCCTGTTAGGAGAATGAGTGCATACAGGGAGACGTATTTGAGAGTAGTGTTTGAATAATACACACACAGCACACAGATACACTGTACAGTAAGTGTAGGTTTTTACTTCCAGAAAGGTTTTAGCAAAGTTCAAAACACAGTCCAAAGTCATTCACAGGTTAATCAGTCAGTTTTCAATCCAGGGATAATCCAATAACAAATTCCAGTGTCAAAAACAGTTCAGTATCAGACTTACATCAAATCCAGAAATATCAGTCAATTAGACGAAATGGAGGAACGACAATACTTTCCAACAGAAGGAAACAGAGATACACTCACACTCTCTTCTGAGACTAAGACTAAGACAAACCTGGTTTCTGCCTCCATCTTATGGCTGTTTGAGAAACCACACCTAATTACTGTTTTGCATTTTCTTAAAGATACAGTTTTAAAATGTCTATCCTGGTTTATATATTTCTAACCCAAATACCTGTTAGGTGACTTATATTCCTAACAGGTCCTAAGAAGTATGACTTCCCCCTATGACCCTTGACCCTGATACCTTTCTGGAAAGCCTTGAAGAATCTAGCTCTTCACCAGACACTCCAACCAGGTTGCTAATGAAATCCTGCCAGGGATGCAGCTTTATTAGTGTTCAAAACAAGATCTTTAGGGGGCCTCAATCTAATTTCTTCAATGATTTTACAAAGCTTTGTGGTCTTACCTCTGTTTCCTGCATAGGGTTCTTCTGGTAAGGTAAATATATTACTGTATACACTTCTTTAATAAATAACAATAAATATTTTTGTTAATCAAAATTATACTTCTAAGAGATTATTAATTTGTACTGTTGATCAGCCTGGTCATTAGATAAGAGATCCTTCTCTTATGTAAGAGCTATTTTATAGAAAATAAACTTCAGGTTTTAATTTGTCCCTATTTGGTAAGCATCTCATTTCGGATGGATATCAAAGGACTTTTTTATCCTATAAAACCCATGATAAATGTCTTGGAACAAATTAAGAAAATTATATATAAAGTCACATGCACTTTCTTTAAGCGAAAGAAGAGATAAAGGGGGAAATTAAACTGACATAAATTTTGAAAAACTGAAAAAGGAAAAAACTATGACAAAGAAAGATGGGGAAAACCGAAAGAAAAAGTAAATGTATAATAGAAAAGCTGAAATAAAAACTTTTTAAAAAAAAGTATCTAGTAGAACTTTCAGAGCGTATTTCCATCATTACACCAAGCCAAGTCTGCTTATCCCCCTCTATCACTATTCCTTTGATTCATATGATCTTACAACTGGAAACTTTTCATCAGTATCTGGGGCACAAAATTTCTTCATGCCAATATCCAAGGATTACCAAAAGTGGGGGGAATACTGTTTAGTGCCAGATGAGATTTATTGAATAGTGTCTGCTTCTGCATTATTTATGGAGGAAGATCAGAAAAGATAGGGGCAAAGAAGATCACAGCTTCCATCCAACAGTTTTCCTTTATTGTGAGAAATACCAGGTACCATCTAGTACAGGGTATCTCAGGAACTTCACAACAATGGGGCTAGCTTTTTAAGATGAACAGAAATGGAAGACCTCATAATAAGCAACTTCAGTTTCAAGCTTATACTCTGACTGCAGTGGTGAACCACTTCTACAAATTTTAGACAGCATTATAAGGAATTTTTATAAAATATATATTCTGCAAGACAAATTGCTAAGGAGAAAGTTCATCCTAAAGAGTTATCAACTTTCAAAATATTTTCACATCCATTGTAAGTTGTTTATCAGCATTTTCAAGTTGAATAAATTTTGTTTTATATCAATCACCAAACTTGCTTGTTCTTTTATCTTCAAACTAAATGTCAGTTGCTCTGCCGCCACTTTTGGAAGCTCTTCTCACATAAGGGGTTGGGGGAGATTTATTCTCTCTGTCTTCTCAATTTTGGATCCATGATAAATTATATGAAAGTCACCCCTTGTCTGTGCTTTAGAATTTGTTTATCAAATAAGCATTAAAACATTCAAAGGTAACTTTACTATCTAGTTTGAGATACATCTATGATTTAACTTGGGACATAACATTACAGTTTGCCATGTGCTTTTTGAATTTTTAAAAATCTCACCCTTTTCCACATTAAACAACAACAACAAAAATTCCCTACAATTTTGGGTGTTAAAAATATGTTTCTAGCTTTTCAACTGTCCATGTCATTTCCACCTCATTCTTTGGAAGATCCAAACTGAGCAGGAAAAGCATTCTCCTGCTTTTGTAGCATGATCTTAACACTCTTTCAGCTTCTCTGCAAAGCAGTAGCATAAGAAGTATTGTGAAGCATTTATTTATCAGAAAAGTGTGTCCTCCCGCTGTCATTTTTTATTTTACATTGTGCACAGGTCAAAACTCTGATATGTAGATCCTATTTATGATTAATCAAAACATTCAAAAATGTAATTAATCAAAACCAGGCAGCAATACTTAGATGGCATGGTCTAGCTTATGCTCCAAACTGACTTACCAAGTTCTATACAGACAGAGCTTGATGATGCTGTAAAAGTAATTGGCCTAAGACATTCAACAACTCTCTTCAAAATCTATGAATGCTTCCCTGTGAGTATATTTTTATTGAACTCTATTCCTTTGGACCAAGACATCTATGCTGCCTTCTTCCCTACAGCAATGCTCTCAGCAGTCTAGAATTCTCAGCAATGCCTCTGTCTTAAGAAGATCCTCATTCTTGTCTGACGTAATGTCCTCCAGCAGAGAAAATGACAATATCAAGAATTATTTTACAATGCATGGGTTCAATTTTGGTTTCCATTAGTAACATAAAAAATTGGACCCATGTTTTATTAATATGAAAATATGAATTCTCAATGAAGCCTACCATCAAAGTACAACACACATAAACAAAATGAGTTTAAGGATTTTTAAACCTTAATAGTTTAAAAAACATTTCAAGTCTTCAGGTTTTTATTCAGTTATGAATATACAGTACTATCCAACTGGCAAGAATACAGAGAATGTCTTCCTTAGTAGTAAAGAAGCTACCACCTACAATATTAGAGCATGTTTGTAATTTTATGAGATAATTCCATGTTATAGCAGGTATTAGTTAATTGTCTCATCAAATAGATTGACAGTCTAAGAATATCATTGTCATTAACTATTTCTGCAAAATTAGGCAAAAGCAGATAAACATCTATTTTCATTTAGATAACAAGTTCTAAATAATGTATTTTTTGACAAATCCTAACCCAGAGTTTTCTATTTTCTCTCTAGAAAGTTCAGAATATTTTGTCAGATTTCTTTTCAGGTGACATGAAAAAATCTGCCAAAATAGAATATTTTGTAGGATGAATAAATATGCAGTTAATCACATTTAATATTCTCCACAGCTAACACTTTCTTGGGCCCAAAACTGTGTGCACAATATGTTTACTTATGGAGGGTCCAAAAATGCATACATATTTAGAAACTTGTATTCAAAAATCAATATATTAAGAAAACATGTACTGTATGCTATATGAGTACAATTTTCTTTGTTTCTGAAAGTTGCAAATGTTTTGTATCTAATTTAAAATTTGAAGAATGAACTAATGGTTGCATTTGTATGATACTGGCATATATTGGATGGACACAAATCTTTGCATTATTCTTTATAATCACAGCCACAATGTTTCCAATGAAGTAGTTACTTCTTAATTACAAGCAGTATTTTTTTAACAAGATGCTGGAAATCAGCTCTAGCAAGCATTTTGGGAGAAATTATATGATCTCTTGAGTGGCACAGTGGCTCAGTGATTAATATTTATTTATTTTTATTTTGTCAAAAGCTTACAATACAACAGAAATAAGAACAAACATAAATTTAAATATAAGAAATAGGAACTAATAATTGGGGACAATAGGACAGGGACAGTAGGCACGATTGTGCGCTTATGCACGGCCCTTACAGACTTCTTAGGAATGGGGTGAGGTCGACTTCCGGTTTGAGCTTCTTCAGTGATGGACCAAAATCTGTGATCGTGTGCAGTTTCAATCTGTGCTCGCCGCCGGAACGCCCCGAGCCGGCTGGATTCAGATGTGGGAAAATACCCGAACAAAGCTGAATACACACACACACACACACACACACACACACACACACACATGAACACAGTGTGTATTTTAAGAATGTACCAAGCAGAATTTGATTGGAAGTTATGTACTATATTGAATGTTATGATTTTAAAGGCATAAATTGAATTTTAAATAAGAGTTGAATGGATAAAATTAAAAGATATAAAGGTGTCATACTCCAATTAGTAACTACAGGGGGAAATTTGATGAGAAAAGATAATCTGAAATTGAAACAGGACAGACCAAAGTGTAAATATAATGACATTGAAACCTAGAAAAAGATATATAATTAAATTTAGATATGAGACAATTAAAAATAAAGTTGAGAAAACCAAGGGAGGGGAAAATTATGGAGAAAATGTTAAAATAGTAATAAGATATGGAACAGAACACAAAGATGAATATGAAATTGAGTTTGTGTCTGCATGGAGAAGTGATAACCCAGGATCATGCTATTCTCAAAAAAAAGATGTTTTATTTGTATTATGTTTTTGTGAAAACCCAAATAAAATTTATATTAATAAAAAAAAGAATAGGGTGAGGTCAATAGAGGTTAGTTTGAGGGTAAAGGAGTGGGGGTTTGAACAGGTGACAATAGAATCAGGTAGTGAGTTCCAGATATTGACCACTCTGTTGCTGAAATCATACTTCCTGCAATCAAGTTTGGAGTGGTTTAAATTTAGTTTATATCTGTTGTGTGCTCTTGTGTTGTTGAGGTTAAAGCTGAAATATTCATTAACTGGTAAGACATTGTAACATATGATTTTATGTACTATGTTTAAGTCCAATCTTAGCCGGCATAGTTCAAGGTTGTCTAAGCCCAGAATCTCAATACTGGTGGTGTAGGGTATTCTATTGCGAAAAGAGGAATGTAGTATTCTTCTGGTAAAATACTTCTGGACTCACTCAATTGTATTTATGTCTGATATACAGGTGAAACTCAAAAAATTAAAATATCATGCAAAAGTTCATTTATTTCAGTAATGCAACTTAAAAGGTGAAACTAATATATGAGATAGACTCATTACATGCAAAGCAAGATAGTTCAAGCTGTGATGTGTCATAATTGAGATGATTATGGCTTATAGCTCATGAAAACCCCAAATCCACAATCTCAGAAAATTAGAATATTGTGAAAAGGTTCAATATTCTAGGCTCAAAGTGTCCCACTCTAATCAGCTAATTAAGCCATAACACCTGCAAAGAGGTCCTGAGCCTTTAAATGGTCTCTCAGTCTGGTTCAGTAGGAATCACAATCATGGGAAAGACTGCTGACCTGACAGTTGTGCAGAAAACCATCATTGACACCCTCCATAAGGAGGGAAAGCCTCAAAAGGTAATTGCAGAAGAAGTTGGATGTTCCCAAAGTGCTGTATCAAAGCACATTAATAGAAAGTTATGTGGAAGGGAAAAGTGTGGAAGAAAAAGGTGCACAAGCAGCAGGAATGACCGCAGCCTGGAGAGGAGTGTCAGGAAAAGGCCATTCAAAAGTGTTGGGGACTTTCACAAGGAGTGGACTGAGGCTGGAGTCAGTACATCAAGAGCCACCACAAACAGACGGATCCTGGACATGGGCTTCAAATGTCATATTCCTCTTGTCAAGCCGCTCCTGAACAACAAACAACGTCAGAAGCATCTTATCTGTGCTAAAGAAAAACAGAACTGGTCTGTTTCTCAGTGGTCCAAAATCCTCTTTACTGCTGGGAGCAACTTTTACCAAGGACCCAGAGTCTGGAGGAAGAATGGAGAGGCACACACTGCAAGATGCTTGAAGTCCAGGGTGAAGTTTCACACAGTCTGTGTTGATTTGGGGAGCCATGTCATCTGCTGGTGTTGGTCCACTGTGCTTCATTAAGTCCAGGGTCAACACAGCCGTCTACCAGGAGATTTTGGAGCACTTCATGCTTCCTTCTGCAGACGAGCTTTATGAGGATGCTGACTTCATTTTCCAGCAGGACTTGGCACCTGCCCACACTGCCCAAAGCACCAAAACCTGGTTCAATGACTGTGGGATTACTGTGCTTGATTGGCCAGCAAACTCACCTGACCTGAACCCCATAGAGAATCTATGGGGCATTGCCAAGAGAAAGATGAGAGACATGAGACCGAACAATGCAGAAGAACTGAAGGCCACTATTGAAGTATCATTGTCTTCCATAACACCTCAGCAGTGCCATAGACTGATAGCTTCCATGCCACGCTGCATTGAGGCAGTAATTGCTGCAAAAGGGGCCCAAACCAAGTACTGAGTACATCTGCATGCTTATACTTTTCAGAGGTCTGATATTGTTCTATGTACAATCCTTGTTTTATTGATTGCATGTAATATTCTAATTTTCTGAGATTGTGGATTTGGGGTTTTCATGAGCTGTAAGCCATAATCATCCCAATTATGACAAATCACGGCTTGAACTATCTTGCTCTGCATGTAATGAGTCTATCTCATATATTAGGTTCACCTTTTAAGTTGCGTTACTGAAATAAATGAACTTTTGCACGATATTCTAATTTTTTGAGTTTCACCTGATATACAATGCGGATTCCAGACAGCAGAGCTGAATTCAAGTATTGGTCTAGCAAAGGTTTTGAATGCCCTAGTTTGCAAATCAGTATTACCAGAGGAGAAGCTTCGTAAAATTAAATTTACAACTCTTTAAGCCTTTTTGGCAATGAGCTTTGGCGCTTAGGTCATTCGATATGAGAACTCCAAGGTGTGAGTGAGACAGAGTGTGGGTCATCAACAAGGTCATATCCGCCTAGCTTGTATTTGTCATATAGAATTTTTTTTGCCAATGTGTAGGACAGAGCATTTGTTGGTTGAGATTTGGAGTTGCCAATTTTAGACCATTCAGACACATAATCAAGATCTTTTTGAAGGATGGTAGCATTTGACTGTGGTGTTGAATAGTTTTACATCATCAGCGAAGAGGATGCAGTTGCTAATGAGGTGATCACAAAGGTCATTTATATAGAGTATAAAGAATGTGGGTCCTAGAACACTCCCTTGGGGGACACCGCTGATAATTGGTGCAGAGTTTGATAGGGTGTTTCCTATTTTTACTATTTGTTGCCTGTTTGAGAGGAAGGCAGTAATCCACTTGTGAAGGGATCCGGAAATGCCGTAAGAATTTAATTTTAATAGTAGTTTGTCGTGTACCACTGAGTCTTTGCAGAAGTCAATATAAATTACATCTATTGCTACTTAGCAATAGAGGAATTGCACTGCATTATTGCTACAATTTTATTTTAACTTGCAGGTTTTCATTTAGATACCATCCAGACATTTTTGATGTAGGAGGTTCAAACATTAAATGAAAATGTTAGTTTGTACATGGATCTTGTACTTGCCCATCCAGTTAATGCTTGAAGCATGTGAATGGGAAAAACAAGCTTGAGATTTTCATAGGTGGATTTACACATTGTGTTAAAGTGTGATTTGTGTGATTATAGTTTATTGAATAAGACATCTGCTTTCAAACTTCATACTAAGAAAAACCATGATTTCTATAAAGCATGGTGTTTAGGGTCATGAAACAACCTACAAGAGAATCAAATAACTATCTTATAAACCAGCATGTTCATACTGACTCACATTTGCCATGTGACTAAAGTGGCAGATGTACTTGTTTGACAGATTTCAATCCATAACTGACATATAAGAGCAAAAGCACCAACGTCAAAATTTCCACTCTACATATTTATGTTCCCTTTACACTGAAAGAAAAACTACTGTTAAAATAATTTCTGATTCACACATACTTCGTTAGTTTAGAATTTTGGGATAAGGGCATGTTTACATCCAGGAAGATTTTACAGCACCTCAGTGCATTTCCTTTCTATTTTGTGCATTTCAGTGATTCATCATCACTATTGATTCTACCATGTGGAGCAAGAGCTTCTCAGTTCTAATACTGACGATTACCATGTGGAAGGAAGACAAATGGTTTGCTTGCTTGTTTTAATTAATACTAAATGAATACATATCCATAACAAGAGAGCAGAGACCTTAGTCATGTTCTATGCAAAAGACTTGCATTGGTAGCTGCTAATCGTGACATAGCTGGCATTCAATAATCGTCATTGAACAATATAGACAACACCTCACTAGTAACAACTGTGCCACCTTTAGTATGTGTGTGTGTGAGGGGACATTATTCATTTCTTGCCACCCCCAGTTCAGTGAGCCCTGGGGGGAAATGCTTTTGAACTTCCTTGATTTAGTTTGATGAATATTTAAATTCAATAAATATTTTATGATTAAGTCATCCTGAGTCCTCAATTCTGAAGTTGAAGAGGTGAGAAACAAGTAGTAAATGGCTAATGATATTCCACATGGCTAGGTGGGTGTGTGGGGGTGAGACCTTTGAGGTAACGGAGTTCAAGAAACAGACACAGCAAGAATTCTGTTTTTAGTTTTAAGGTAGAATAAACAGAATCTTGAAAGCCTTTCCTAGTTCTTCTCAGACTCATCTTACATTAAATAAAATCAAGGGAGGGTTATTTTTGTTCTTCTCATCCTTCCATCTCAGGATTGTTGTAATGTCCTCTCTAAATCCTCTTTTAATGACTAATTTAGTTAATATAATACCTTATTTCATTGGAAGTTTTAATTAGCAATTATTCATTCAGCTAGGAAACTGTGTTTTTGTACTGGCTCAGCCTTTGGGGACTGAGAAGCTATGTCTTTTGGCAGCCTTTTGACATGCACACATATACAAGCATGTGAGCCAAATTTATTGGGCAGAGAGGAGGGTAAATATCTTCTTCTTTCTTCTTTCATTTTTTTCCTTTGGAAGGGAGGCCTTCTCTTAAATTCAGAATTGTCCTCTATTTGGGTAAACATGGTACATATTAAATGTATAACAGCAGCCAAGGATTTTGATTGAATTTCTATCTTGCCTTTTTTTCAACCCAGAATATGGTTGTAACATGGCAACTTAAATGCAGAAAACTTTCTACAAGTGTAGCATGGGAAAAATAGCAGTTGTAGAACTTTCTTCCCATGCAAGAAGCATAAGGGAGTCTCCTTATATTCAGAGCCTGATCTTGTGAATATTTACTATGCCTGCAATCCATAAACTACAGGGGCCAAAGCTGATTTTTATTTTTTTAAAAAAACCAACCTATTATCCAAGCTTACTGATGAGGTATTCGTACTAGAAAATAATTATAGCCAAAGTTCCTATATGATGGCACTGCAAGGAAAAGGGAAAAGAAACCCCCCACAGCCTTATTGACTTTCTTTAAACTAATATTAACATTTCTTACCTTGTGGGAAACAGAATACTGAAAAGGAGGCAAGGATAAATTACCCGCATAGCTAATCCATCAGATAAATCCATCCAGTACTCAATGATACATTCTTAGTACAAACAAGGAACAGAAACCAAGGAACACTCTGATAATTAAAAGACAGGGCTATAACAGAGAGTGGTCATTACTCAGTAAAAAGGTAAAAATTTTCCTGTCCAGTTGGGTCCGACTCTAGTGCTCATCTCCGTTTGTTGGCCAAGGGAACCAGAATTGTCTGAAGAAATTTTCTGTGGTCATGTGGCCAACATGGTTATATGACAAAGCTGCATGGAATGCTGTTATATTCCCACTGAAGTGGTACTTATTAATCTACTTGCATTTGCATGCTTTCAAACTACTAGGTGGGCAGGATCTGGGGCAAGGAACAGGAATCATCCCATTGCACAGGACTCAGGACAGAAAAAACAAACACTGGGATCACATGGCAAACTTAACCAAGGTTTAGTAAATAAATGTATGCCAATTTCACTCAAAGACTAATCCAGAGGTCTCCAAACTTGGCAACTTTAAGACTTGTGGACTTCAATTCCCAGAATTCCTCAGCCAGCATAACTGGCTGAGGAATTCTGGGAGTTGGAGTCCACAAGTCTTAAAGTTGCCAAGTTTGGGGACCCTTGGACTAATCCATAAAGCCTCTTATCCAAAATCTAACCAGTTCTCTCTCAATCCTTCCTTTTAAACATCAGGTGTCCAATTTAAAAATCATCATGCCTTTGCCTACTTATTCATAAAAAAAGGAACAATAATGTGTTTTGTATTTCCAAATGTCCTGCCAGGCAATGCAGAAAGAGCACCTTCTGCTTTTCATTCTCTGCCCTGGAGCATGGGGTTGCTTAATAGAAGCTGTATCTCTTTACTTTGAAGAGGCAAATGGCCGTAAACCTGACTGATATATTTTTGCTCAACTACCTGTAAGCGATTAACTGGAGTCTTTTCTTGGTAGGCTACCTCCCTAGAACCAACATCAAATATTAAATACAAAGATTTTGAGTGTGTGTGTGTGTGGGAAACACATGTTACTGACTGGTCTTGGCTTTGGCCAATGACATTTACTGTTAAGCTGTATTATTTGAAGAAGAAATCCATTGTAGCACATGAGCCATCTCTGTGCTGAACCGTGGAGCACACAGATATTAATCTACTAAAGTTAATCTCCCTCAAGAGTTATTTAGGAGTGCTACCATTTGCAGTAGATTACATTGGATTATTGTAGAATAAATGGTAATATCAGAATTAGACCGCCTCATATGCTTCTGTTTATTCATGTTAGCATGAATGACTAACTTATCTGAATTAATTAATCAGAGATTGCTGCCATCCTGAGATACTCAAAGTCCAATTAGCTTGAAAGCACAAAGCCTATGATAAGGTGAAGATTATACAATAAAGATGCATTTTTGTAGCATTCTCTTTAGCAATGTAAGAAGCAATACAACTACTGTTTTTGGTATCTTGTAAATAGCCTTCTCCATTCAGAACACTGATTTAGCTTTCATGGATTTGCCCTTTAAGTATAAGAAGCAAAATAATTTAATATGGAGATCAGATACAGTTTTGGAAAATTCTAATATCAAGAATTCCAAGAACAGAAATTTTTATCCCAAAGAGGATGAAAAAAGGTGGAGTATTGGTGGGAGAGAAGTTCATTTCCCATTTTGGTTTGCAAGAAAAATTATTTACACTGGCTTCAGAGATAAAATGCACTTCTCCTAATTCACAAGAGGTGTTTAGAGTTTGGAAAAGCAGTAAGTCTAGTAGGTTATTCAATCCTTCTCCCTCCCCCGCTCCCCCCAGAGCAAGTTTTTATAGCTCTTGGCAGCCATGTTTTCATGTCAAATTGTCATCCCAAACACAGAGCTTTTATATCTCAGGAGAATTTAAAAAAAAAAAAGTATTCTGATTTTTATGATATCCCTTCTAGGAATTAAGATTGCAATGTAAGTGCAGATCCTAGTGGAATATGTACAAAGAAGGACAGTGGTCTCTGGTTAACTCAGTAGAAAATGTAGCTGGTCCCTTCAGGATAAGATTTAGCACATCAGGATGGTTTTTATTTTGTTTTATTGCCTGCTTTAGGGGAGAGAATGATCCCTTTCAGACTTTTTTTAATTAAAAAATTGAAATAGTTGCTAGATCGGGAAGATGACGAAAAGTTACTTTTTAAAATTTATGTGATGAATGAGGGACCTTACCTTTAAAAAAAAAATCAATTACAATAGTCCCCAAATTCAAGGAAGAGGAGGGACTTCTTTCCCATTAATTTTTGGGTCAAGCATGATATCATGCAGAACTAGGAGGCTTGAGTTTTGAATTGAATCTGCAGCTGTGTTTGCAATCCTTAACACACTGCAGAGCTCTCCAAGTGAATAGAACAAATACAGGTAGTCCTTGACATACAACAGTTCATTTAATGACCAAAGTTACACTGAAAAAGGTGACCTACAACCGTTTTTCACACTTATGACAGTCCCCATTGTCACATGATCAAAATTTGGATGCTTGGCAAATGATACATATTTAGGACAGTTGCCATGTCCTCTAGTCATATGATTTTTGCAACCTTTTGCAACCTCCTGTCAAGCAAAGCGAATGGGGAAGCCAGATTCACTGAACAGCAGTGTCACTAGATTAATACCTGCAGTAATTCACTTAACAACCGTGGCCAAAAAAAGGTCATAAAATGGGGTAAAACTCCCTTAACAAAAGTCTCACTTAGCAACAGAACTTTATTTGGAATTTTATTTGGAAAATTTATAGAGCTGCCCACTGGCTCCCAGCGACTCTAGGCGGCTTACAGAAAAATAAAAGCACAATACAGAAGAAATAAAAATAATAAAAGATAAATAATAAAAATAATAACCCCCCCACACACACACACCTCAGCGACATCACACACTCATATCAACCATTTAATGAGCTCCATCACACTCTGGGTTCTCCAGGCCCACTAGCAAAACCATGTCTTCAGGGCCCAATTGTGGTCATAAATTTTGGACTACCTGCAGTGCTATCATATCTGGCCTGAAAATATCCAGATGACCTTTAGATGGCAGCAAGGGAATACTTACAACTATAGTAGCGATCTTGTATCTGCAGTCACATTACATACTTAAAGAACCTGAGGTCACAAGAAGAAGGAATAACTGCAAGCAAGAATATTAAATCATCTCTCTTAGATTATCAGTCAACCTTCATGGCAAACAAATAATCCTAACTGGGGAATGAGAAGCACTTGAGTTTGTTAATGATCCACTGTTTCTTTGTGATAGTGTTCCTTTTTTAATTAAAAGATTGTGAGACACGTAATATAGAAGATTATAAATAGGGCATTATAGCTTTATATTTTCAACCTTATCTATCCTGCCTCTAATCCCCATTTATCAGTAATAATATATGATCTTTCACAATGGAAGATCCTTTGTTCTGCTTTGCTTCGCTCTACTCCTGACATCTTGTAAATTGCTTGTTTCTTTGTTTGTGTTATAATTAATCTACTGATTAAATCTTTATTTTATAGGATTTAGTTATTTGTATTTATATTAAATTTTATGTCACAATATTGTGTAACCTTGACCTCAAGTCTCTGTAGTTTTTCGTGCTTGCAACTCTTATACAAAATGCAATAAAATGTAAACATGAATTTTAATAATTGCATTGCAACTTTGAAAGCTCTGCTAAAAATCACCCATGTTCAGAGAAAAAATATCTAACGATCATTTGTGTCATATCATTCATGGCCTTTTCTATCTTTTTTTCATTTATCATTTAAATAATGCTCATTCAGTTTATATCATACCATGGAATTATTTCAAAATAAAGATCTTATTCTTTTGTCTATTAAAATGTGTCAGATCAGACTAAAATATAGCAAGGGAAACAATAGATCCCCAACAGTTGCTGGAACTATACTTGATACTAGCCAAGCCATAACTATTGACTCATATTTATTTCCACATATATTATAGGTTAGTGCCTCTCCCCCCCTCCTCAACCTTGGCTGATCCACAGAACTCCCCGCCACTTTGCTGAGGGGAGGGCTATGGACTGGCATATGAGGCCTTCATTGTTCCCTCAGCAGCCACTGCCATTAAGAGATTTCAAATTTTGACCTCAGTTCCAAAGTAACCAATGGCCATTTACCCACTGTAACAGAATTTGCGGGTGGTCTTTGGGAGCAAGGAGAAGAGATGCTGTCTAGGAAACAGTCAGACAAGAGAGGTAGGAGCCCCTAGTGCAGAGATGTCAAACTTGCATTGTTACATAACTTTTTCCCCCTTCGCTAAACTGGGCATGAATGTAGCCAGCATGTGACACATCTGGCCTGTGGGCCGCAAGTTTTTCAGCACTGCCCTAGTGGCTTAACAGTTGGAGAAATGTAGGAAGGTCCTGCTCTAACCATTCAAGCAGTTAAAAGTAGCAATGGGAAGTTTACTATAAAGTAGAATTAGTTCATCTGGTTATGCTTCCTATCTGGTTTACCTGGGAAGGCTGACATCCATCAGGCCTTACCACCTGCTCAGAATTCTGCTCGGGAACCAGAGGGATATGCGAAAGAGGGTGGGGATATGCCCCTCCCATTTTCCTTTACATAATGAAATTTGTGCATCTCTAGTCAGAGAGCCACAACTCTGCCAAACTTTAATCCCATGGAAGCCCTGGGTCCTGGATTTTGGATGCATTCTGTAAATCAACCCATTTGAGGCATGTTGATTCAAAAATTGTTCTATAATGCACTGTTTCACCCAACTGAAGGTTGCAAAGTATCAAACAAACCTGAGGATTTTAGTAGTATATAGATAAGTACAGGGTTGGGATCCTACTGGCATAACAACCAGTTCGCTGTGCACGCATGTGCAGTACTTGTAAATCAACTTCTGCAAGCAATAACCTTCTCCTGCTGACGCGCGGCACTCAGCTGTGCTGCGCAAAAGCAACTAAGGTTGCTTTAGCAGGGAATAAAGGACAGCCTAGAGCCTGGGCGGGCGGGTGAGCCCAACTGAAGTAAAGAAGATCTTCGAAGCGAACTGGTTTGGTGTTAGCTGCTCTTTGGAGCTACCGGTTCTATAGAACCGGGCCGAACTGGTAGAATACCACCCCTGGATAAGTAAAGCTATTCCTTAGTGATGGCGAACCTTTTTGTTGTGGTGTGCCGAAAGTGTAATTCAGATTCTCAAAAAAAATCAATGTGATTCTTAAAGCAGCTACACTTTGCTTAATTCGGTAATCTTTCATATTTCCTTGCCTCAGGTACACAGATCTATAGTATTTTGGAACAGAAGGAAACTCTAGCTTCATGAATTCAAAAACTGACCCATTGAAAGATTTTACTTACTTCTATAGCCCATCAGAAAATGGAAAAACAACTGCACTCCCACATTCATGGATATATCGAGCCTGTACTTTTAATTAAAACAAAATAAAACTATCATAATTCATAGTTGCTGCTTTTTCTGTATTCATCAATATGCAAATAGATCTGTCCATACTAACAATTACTTCCAGAGCCTTGAGTCATGCCTCACCAATGTGAAATTCAAGGATCTGCCATGGGTTTTAGTTTATTGATCTTAATAGAAAAAAAAAATCTGAATCCATGAAGGTCTGCTTTGGCCCTAGCTCAGGGGTGTCAAACTCAAGGCCTGCAGGCCAGATCCAGTCCACAGGGGGATTAGATCTGGCCTGTGAAGCCACCCTGGAAACAGTGGCACAGTGGCTCTGCCAGTGCTGCTGGCAGATGGTTGCAGGAGGCCGTCAAGCTGGAAACAGAGCTCAGGCCTGGCAGAACAGTCGGGCCACCACAGGCACCCCCAACACAAGTGACAGCAAGTTTGCTATGCCCACCCTGGCCATGCCCACCCCGGCCCCAAGGTCAAACACAACCCTGAGGCGGCCCTCAATGAAATCAAGTTTGACACCCCTGCCCTAGTTAGACACCACATGCTTTGACAAGTTGCAAGGTTATCATCACCAAAATGGATCAACCATTTGACAAACGCACACTAAGCTTTTCATATAAATTGAAACTTTTAATAAGACAAAGATTAGCTATGTTATCTAGGAGACTCATTTAAATGATTTGTTTTCTATTTGTTCAAAGAAAGAAAGTAAAGTGAAAAGCTTAGAATTGGTGCTACAATGTCGATGACAATGTTGCATTCATATTTTAAAAAAAATACCAAGTATCAAATTCACACTATTTTCCTTTCTTTACATTCTATCAGGTATTAATAGCGTTTAATGGAATGCTGTACATTTTCTTTTCTTCTTACATTTGGTAACCAACGGGGGTGTGTGTGTAACACCCTCAAAATATGGTATCACAGGATGGGAGGATGATTAAAGTAAGTATTGTAGTGAAACAAACCTTCAGAGATTTTAAGCAATTCTAGAAAGCCACTTATCTAAGAAAATTATGTAATTACTATCTAAAAGCAGCCTCTGCACTGAAGATGAAAAAGTCTAATAAACATTTTTGAAGTATCCAAGTTTGTGCTTGGAGATGTATACTTGGAGATACATGCTATTAAAAGTTGCCTGTCATAATAATATGGAGAACTTTGCAGGAACATTTATTAAAGTAATAAAACATGTTAATAAAAAACTTGAGAAGAATTAACATAGATTCCTGTCTAACTAAGCCCTGTTTTATGATACACAGACAGACAGACAGACAAATAGATAGATCGACTTTATGGCCATTGATCTTCTAACAGAAAACGTACATGGGGGAGGTTATAAGGGAATAAGATCAGAGGTGGTATTCAGCAGGTTCTGACCAGTTCTGGAGAACCGGTAGTGGAAATTTTAAGTAGTTCAGAAAACTGGCGAATACCACCTCTGACTGGCCCCACCCCCATCTGTTTTCTGCCTCCTAAGTACCAATTGATCGGCTGGGTCTTCTTTTGTTGGCCTGCACAGGAGAACGGAACTGGAGAGTAGGTTAGTGAAGGGGGGGGAATGGGATTTTGCAGTAGCCTTCCCTTGGAGTGGGTGGGAAGGGAGATTTTACAGTATCCTTCCCTTGCTGCCACGTCCACCAAGCCACACCCACAGAACTGGTAGAAAAAAAATTGTGAATCCCACCACTGAATAAGATGGCAGTTATTTGGCAAAAGTTCAATAGCCCTTGACCATTTTTACAAAGTATAAAACATCATCTTGCAATGTTTAGAGAAATGGGTGTCTTTCTGCTGGGAAATAAATAGTTAAAATAAAACAAAGACTGTTAATTCTTTATGTAGTCTACATCTTTAGAACATATGTGTTTTCTTTTTCTTCTTAGCTAACGATTACCAAGGTAGGAATGAAATTTTAAAGTATCTTCATTGGGTCAATATGTTGTAGTTCTCCTGAAAGAGGAATTCATTTTTCCTCTGTTTGTACCAGGTTAATTGTAACCCTTCTTAATTTTTACATGATCCAAATATTTTCACATTTCTTTAGATATAACTCAGTTATACCCTCCTGTATATTCTATGAATATCTGCTATTGGAGTACAATTGTTGGGGTAGATTATCTTAAGATATTGTTCAGTATATATGCATCCCTTTGAAAATCTGCAAGGTTTGTCTTCTAGTCCTGACTGATAAAATTATCCTAATGAGCATTGTTCACATGTCTTTTGTTTGTTATTTGTTTGCATTCATGTACATTTTACTAAGTGTATTAATATTTAGCAAAATTAAAGGCAAAGCTGCTTCAATTAATCCCTATAGTACAGCTGAACTATTTACTCAGCTATATTGATGTATTTGTTCTTGTGTTCCTTTATCATTGTTTATTTGATTGTTCTATTACTTTATTTTGTTTTGTTTAAATGCCTTTTCATTTCATTTTCTTTTTATTATTGTAAGCCACCTAGAATAGTCTCAAGGTGAGATAGGCGGCAGATAAATTTAACGAATGGCAATAATAATATCAAAGTTGGTAGTTTGTAAGAGTTGCAAATAGCCCTGCTATTTGTTTCCAGCAGTGACAAACAAATGAATTACAAAGATTCAAGAAGACATGAAAATGAGGGTCAATTCCTGTTGTGCTAATTTATCCCATACATTATGTTGTTTCTTTTAAAAAATTTCTACGGGGCACCCTATTTCCTCAGAAGTTATTTTGCAATGCTTAAACTGTGTGAGGAGGGATGCTGTTATGATGATTAGACTCTCTGAAATCAATTACCACAAGTTCATTTTACCCAAGAGGAGACTGCTAAGTTATATTATTCTTAATACACTTTATTTACAAATCCAAAAACTAAGGACAGGGAAGAGACATGAAACAAGAAAGCTAGTCTATAACACCATATGTATTTTTCCCACCTTATTCAGCATAATTTTCGAGCTACCCCAAAGCATTTTTTTGCCCCCCCCCCCCAAATTCCAGGTTTGCAAAGTTGAACAAAAACTTTCATCATTCTTTCCTGCATGAGCTATTTCACCAGAGAAAGCTCAGTGCAAATTGCAAAGCTTTTTCCCCTCTATTTTTTTCCCAAATGATCAACATAAGAATAAATAGCAAATGCTGGCAGCATTGGCAGTGTTTAACAATCTCACAGTTAAGGTCTGAACTATTAATGGAACAAAAATAGAATCCTGTCTTAATTGACAGTGCTGAACATGTGTGATCATATATACAATACATAAATGAAAATCTGTTTTCTCCCAATCTTCCTTGCTAAGATATAATTTATAAAAAATTCCAAGTTTGCAAGTTGGACACAAAGTTTCATCATTCAGGAAATTTTTTTTAATCAGGCTATAGTTCCTCTTGATTTTATTTTATATAGTAGCTAAACAGTTCTTGTGCTCACAACAAGAGTTGTAGATATATCTCTTTCCCACCATTATTACCATGCAAGTGACACTTGAAAACATGCTTCCTCAAAGAGCTAGCACTGGGTTTTCAGTAGTGTCCTTCTGAATGTATCCTCCTTAATTAAGCAAATCTCCTTTTAAAGCCACTAAGTTAAGGGCCATCCCATGGTAATCATGCCCACAGGCAAAGTATGCTAAGGAACTTTTGGAATGATGGCAGAGTAGACATTTCAAACCAATTAAAATTTGAGTCCAAGCTATTCGAAATTCAAGTAGGACCAACTGAACAATTAATTCTGAAACCAAAGAGAAGTTCATCTATCAATATAATTGCTACCAGAAGGAAATATTTCTAGAATTTAAATATATTTCTCAAATGGAATAAATTTAAGACATGGAAATATCATTTTAGAAAAGAAGAGAAGCAGATTTCATGCTTTGTACTTTCAAGGTCTGCTATATTGCTAAAAAACCTTTTCATCCTGTCCATCTGAGGAATCCCTTTAGCACAAAAGGAATTACCAGGAGATCACTACTTTGTCACTCTCCAAAGCTCCAGAAGGAATGTACAGATAAAGTAACTAATGCATCTTGAATGGCAGCAGGAGCAGACAGATGCAATGGGAAGGGAGAGAGATAAGGGTGACATAAAACTGTTGGAACTAACCAGACAGTTTTCAATGAGATTAAGCCCAGATGAATGTAAACCCCCAGAAGTAATTTATATTTTATGCCAGTGAAAGCAAACTAATGTACATCTGAAAATAATTCATATCTACTGTTGTGTAATAAAACTATTTAGGAATGTTAAAAAAAAGGGAATGTGTCACAGAAGGAAGAGTTAAGAATACACATAGACACACTTATACGCACCAGACAAAGTCCAAGAAAGCTTGCTTGAAAAGACTGACAGTCAATTATATCTGGGAAGTGAATAGGAAATAATATTTGAACTGAACTTTGTGCTAAGAAAATACAAACTGGCTCCATTATCAAACAATAAGGGACGGAAATATCTGCTGTTTAGACATACATTTAAATGCATGCATTAGACAGTTTGGAACAGATTAGTTTATGTGACTATTCTGTTGGAATCACAAATTCCCATTTTGGCACCTGAGAAACTATAGGAAGAATGATGTCATTTCACATTCTGGGGGACAAGTAAACATCATCTCCCTGACTAGGAGAAAATTGCTTAAAATGTTGGATTAAAAAAAAATCAAAAAGGCAAAATAAAAAGCCTTAATTTTTTTTCAGGTTTTAAAATCATTCAAACCACCCCCCTCCAAGTATGAAAAAAAAAAAAGATTCATTCATTTCAGTTGTACTGCATGGACAGCAAATGTGACCTTGTGATCTGCTTTATAGTCATAATCGTTTTCTATCATTCTAGAAAATAAGGAACTGGTCCAGAATTAAGAGGTCAAGGAAACAAGCAGGGCCTGTCTGGTTCTTTTGGTCATAAAAATCATTACCATACAGCAAGCACTGCTAGTGAAGGTAGTACCATACTACTAGTAGATCCCACATAGCTAGATCCTATCAGGATTCATAAGATCATTCTCAAATCCAAGGAACAGGCAAGGACAGGCAAGACTATTTAGATGTCTGAGATGCACACTCTGATGAGACACAGTGAAAATTCAAGGTGAGCTAAGTAGGTTTTCAGTCACAAACAAGTATGAGAGCAGAAAGTGAGCTTGCTTAAATACATCAGGCTGGGCATCTTCCTGAAGGACTGTTAATTAATCAGTTGGGAGAAAACCTGTTTCTGTAAACCTCAGATAGTGCTGCACTGTTCTTGAAGCTTGAGTTGTCTTCAATCTATCTTGATTGATAGTTGTTATTTAAGTTATTTCCTGACTTCTTTTCTTCTCATTTATCATGTTTTTATGTGGCAGCTGTATTGCTTTATGTTTCTGCCAGTAATACCATTGGTGGAACAATTTGGATAAAACTGTAGAACAGTTGAGTTTCGTGATTCACAAATTGACAGGCAATGTTATTTTGCATTGGAAGATGCAGAGAGAGAGAGAGAGAGAGAGAGAGAGAGAGAGAGAGAGAGAGAGGCTAATCTCTTTAGAAATATTATGATCCAAAGATTCAATTAAATACATAAATTGCCAGTGAATCAGCATGGATTGCTTGGCATTTAACATATTTGTAAAATCACAGGTGGCCAGAAAAACTAATTAGTTTGAACCAGTTCTGATAATGAAATTGTGCATATCAAATAACTATCTTCTTACCATTCCCTACTCTGTTATGCTCAATATCATGTTAGTATAGATTAAATCACTGCAGTTACTACTGGTACATATATTTCTCTGCTGCTTAGCAGGGAGAAAGAAAGGGTGAGAAATTTGCTGAACTTCTCAGGCATTTGAAAGACCTTGTGTAACATGTGAGTTACAGAAGAACACAGTCAAGATGGATGCTGGTTGCCAGAGAAGAAGCAGAGAGAGAGAAATCACCATTCAATACAAAAGACACTCTCTAGAAAGCCTAATGGCATAATTCCCCTCCTCCTATAAATAATGTTTCTTTCTACAATGGGCATAAAACTTATTTCATTAATGTTCCTTATCACACATTCTCTCTCTCTCTCTCTCTCTCTCTCTCTCTCTCTCTCACACACACACACACACACACACACACACACACACAACTTAACCTTTAGAGACAGAATGTCAACCTGTTTGGAAGACCAGATTAGAATTTCTAGCTATAGTCCTTCACTACCCAACTCAGTTTGAAGGCAGTCCATTTTGATTCATTTTTAGCTTCAGATACATGAAGATGGAAGAGGGGGATGATGATGATGATATTCAGGAGTATGTATTTTTCTTTTAACTAAGAAAGTGGGGAAGTTCCAGTTTTTCAGTGCAACCAGATCTGTTTATGTCCCCCTGGCTGGACAGCCTTTATTATTTTTTTATAAATAACTCAAGGTGGGGAACATACTGAATATTTTTGCCTTCTCCTGTTTTCCCCACAATGACAACCCTGTGAGATTACACTGACAGACAGAAACTGACAGACTGACAGAATGAGACAGAGGGAAACACAGAGTGGCAGACTGATGGATGGACTGATGGAGTGATAGGCGGGTGGATAGACGGATGGGCAGATAGGCAGATAAATGAACTGATAGACAGAGAGATGGACAGAAAGACAGAAGGATGGGTGGACAGACTGATGGACAGATGAACAGATTGACAAACAGAAGGACAGAGACAGGCAGACAGATGGTTGAAAGGACAGACAGGTAAATGTACTGAGGAACAATCATGGACAGGGAAACAAATAAAAAACCAGACAGATGGACAGACAGACAGAAGGATGAGCAGATGGATAGGCAGATTGACAAACAAATGGATAGACAAATAGATGGGCAGACTGGTAGATGGACAGGTAGATGGACTGACTGACAGACACAGATGGTTGGATAGATGGACAGATAGGCAGACGGGCAGATGGATGGACAGAAGGACAGGAGGAGTAACAAATGGACACATGGACACAGAAGGACACACATAGATGGACAAATGGATGGACAGGGGATTGACTGATGTACAGGTAGCAATAACAATAGTATTTAGACTTATATACCACTTCACAGTACTTTACAGCCCTCTCTAAGTGGTTTACAGAGTCAGCATATTGTCCTCAACAATCTGGGTCCTCATTTTACCAACCTCAGAAGGATAAATGGTTGAGTTCATCTTGAGCTGGTGAGATTCAAACTGTTGAACTGCTGAATTAGCCTGTGATACTACATTCTAACCACTGCATCACCATGGCTGTTTGCACCACCATGGGTCTTAAGGTAGATAGATGGATGGACAGACTGAAAAAGAATAGACAGATGGATGGATGGATGGATGGATGGGTGGGTGGACTAACAGATGGATGGATGAACAGATCGCTAGATAGAG
The DNA here is from genome assembly GCF_049901735.1 of Notechis scutatus. NCBI lineage: Eukaryota > Metazoa > Chordata > Lepidosauria > Squamata > Elapidae > Notechis > Notechis scutatus. Next base: position 125,511,152 of record NC_142011.1, read on the forward strand.
GGAGTGTTGCATGGATAGAGATGGATGGATGGACAGATCAGCAAATGGATGTATTGCCAGACAGACTGACATTATTACTATTTTCCCAAAAGTGAATTGTTGGGGATGTCTGATGACAGTTTTGGCAATAAGGGGCTGAGAGGTGCTAATATAAATGCCTGCATGTAAAAGAAGATGTGAGTGGATCACTCAGCCTATCCACCTTCTGACTGTTTCTGAATTAGATGCAGTAGTTGCACAATGAGGATGACCAAATTCCATTTAAGATTATTATGGAAGTTGTTAGATTCAAGTGAATATATTTTTCTTTCTAAAGCCAGGGCAAGACAAGTTTGAAAATGAATGGTACAAATGTACATATGTTCTTATTTTGATTAATGAAATGCCAGACAGTGTGCAGTAAGGGGACATAGCAATAACAATACCATTTATTTTATTTATTTATTTTTATTTATTTGATTTGTCAATTGTTTACAAGATAATAAGTATAAATGTATACATAGTTGTGAATACATGAAATGGTTACATATAAGAAAAATAAAAGAATAGGAGAAACAATAGGACAGGGACGGTAGGCACGTTGGTGCGCTTATTTAGCCTTATATACTGCCCCACAGCACTTTACAACACTTTCTGGGGGTGGTATGTTACAATGTAAGCATTATTTGCATACTGTCCCCAACAACCTGGGTCCTCATTGTACCAATCTCAGAAGGGTGGATGTCTGAGTCAGGATGGAACTCCAGACTGTGGGCAGAATTAGCCTGCAATACTGCTTTTTAAACAATGAACAACCAGGGCTCCTAAAAAGATCCTACAAGTAAAAAGCTTAATTAAAGTTAATCAACTAAGCTTCTATTTTCTGCTTTGTTTTAAAATCACCATTGAGGATTAGGGATCAAATTTATGCTGACATCAGCATATTCATTTTTTTTTCTGATTTTAAGTTCCAGAAATGGCATCAGAATGTTATTTCTTTATTGGATGGGCACATTCTACATTTTTTCCTCCTTTCCAACTCTTTCAATGTAATTGTCAAGTAAAAACAAAACCATGACCTTCAATTTATATTTTTAAGTCTCTTTTATTACTTCTTTCTTTAGTTTTAGGGAATTACAGGGAAAGAAAGACAGGACTTCTATCTTTAGTATTTGTGGGGGGAAAACCCAAATTTACTTGGCAGAATAGAGGAATGTATTCTCCACTGATTGGCATCTCCATTACAATAGCTACACTGAATGTTATAATACAACTTTATTCATAGATGTGCATTTAACTTATTATCTCAGTAGGATTAGCTTTCTAATAGAATGAATTCTGGCTTCTGCAATCATCTCTTTTTTTTTAAAAAAAAAGTACTAATCTACTACCTCTTAAACCTTTAAAACATATCATTTGTAAAGCAAATCATCATTTGGTTTCTGTTTACAATAAACATGCAATTATTGTTCTGAGTGGAAATTTAACATTTAAGCACAGCTAATGTTATTAAGAAGAATAGAGACATGCAGTTATTCCTGTCACATCTGCCCTGTAGTGCTTCCTCAAGACCTGTTTTCACCTAGTAAATGAAAATATTGAAAATACACAGGGAAAGCCTGCACTTTGGTTAAGTACCTATCAAAACAGTAGAGGTTAAACTGAATCAGAAACTAATGAAGCTTGTTAGAGAACAAAGTAAGTTAAAAGAATGGATGCTTTGAAGGATGTCATGCTTGTCATTTATCTCTGGCAATCTAAAGGTTTTAACATTGTTTTCTAGATCTCCAGCCTTTATGAGGAGATGTATAACTAAGGTTTCACTTTAATTGCTGCTGCAATTACTCCTGAAAAAACAAATAGAAAGTAGTCCAATACTTTCATGTCTGGTATATATGACATATGAGAGCCCGTATGGTATAGTGTGTCAACCCTGAAGCTGATCTGGTTGAAACCATCTTGGAATCTCAGTGCTACCACAATGGAGTTGAGGGATAGGGAGGGGAGATTAGAGATAGTTGGGGCTGTGTAGTCAAAATAAAATACTTTCCCCTGGGAACCAAGGATGTTCTCACACCTGGCCAGAGGAAGGAGGAGTGATGTCACCAGACCTGTGGAGGCTGCCATGATTGGGCCATGTGACTGATTGTTTGGGGTTGAGGGAAAATCATTTACTTTTAATTAGGTGAACACCAAGGGATTTCTCAGAGTTGGTTTTCACCAGATATGTGCCAATGTGGTATTTTCAATAGTGAATCCTGAGAACCAGTGTGGAGTAGTGATTAGGGTATGAGATTAGGAACAGGAAACCCCAGGATTTAGTCTTCCCATAGGCACAAAAGTCAGTTGAGGGATTTTGGATCAGTCACTCTCACTCAGCACTGTAAGTTGAGCAATGTGTATTTATAAATCCATGCAGAATCAGCGGGCTTGGTCCATATTTGGTCAAAGAAGAGGTCTTCATCACACAATGTACTGGATGATGATGATGATGACGACACAGAACCTGTATGTATGTATATGTGTATGTATATGGGTATATGTGTATACAGACAATACCATATAGGCAATAAAATATTACATTAAGATAAAACCATCATAAAATCACCATAATATGGAGTCATAGAATTTATAGATATTATAATTCAATATCTAAGGAAACTAACCATCTAACTGCTTCTGGTGTAGCTGTGATGAGATTATCCCAAGTGCCTTGAAATTTCCTGAGGAGACATTCTTGAATTATATGTGTTATAGTTGTTCCAGAGCACCACAGTTGTATGGTGTGGATTTAAGGTTTCTAGGTATTATTCTTATTGTGTCATTAAGGTGAACATCAATCTTGTGGGTGGGACAACTTCTTCCCCTTAGAGGTACACAGCATTTGGCAACAGAGTATACTAATGATTGTGCCACTATACACAATGTTTTTGCTTGTGCTCTCCAGTCTGTTCCTGCAATTTTCCTAATCAAGTTGTCCCTGGTTTTCAATGTGTGTCTGATAACTTCAAGATGTTTTCCAAATGTAAGAGATTGGTTAAGGATTATTCTGAGATATTTGGGTGGCAGTTGGGTTTTTCTCTTTCCATAAAAAGATATGTTTAACACTTTCTTTGCTGTACAATTGCTTAGATCATTCATACTTTGGTTTTATTTGGGTTAGGGCATAGCCTCCATTTTTCATAATATTAGCTTAGTGACCTGTGATCTTTAGTAAGAATGTATTCTGCTTCCTCAAAATCCTTGGTTTGGATAGCTATTGCCACGTCCCTCTTCCTAGCCTGGTGCCTTAACCACAAGACCAATTGACTCTTTAGCTGCACATCTCATGAATAAGACTCTTATGGAGGAAGGGAACAATATTCTGAGTTGCAATATTTTTTTCTCTACTGCCATATGCACAAGATTGGCAGAAACTACAGGATGGATAGCATAAAACTCATAAGTATAGCAGCACTTTATGATAATAATAGGATCATATTCAATCCTATCAACCTATACTCACAAGTTTTTGCTACACTTACATGTTTTTTAACAAACAGTTCATATGAATAGCATTGCTATATTGTAAAATACATCTGTATGAGTTGTGCCAAATTATGTTGGATTCAGTGATTGCTAGATCTGTCCTCAGTTCAGAGTCATGCTTGAGATCAGATTACCACTAGTCACTCGAATTACAGCTTTGGGATCAGTGATAGGATTATTGGATTAGCCTGTCTGAACTGATTGGACGTACACAGAGACTAAAGGAGACATTAAGGATGGACACAAAAGAGGTAAATCTTGTAAAAGATTATAGAAGGCTTAGAAAGTTCATAGAACTATTTTGAGGAAGTGATTGCTATGGTTAAAAGACAAAAAGAAAAATACAGATGTATACTTATGAAAAGCTGCATTAGCTTCAGAGCAAGAGTCGTGATGACAAGAGTTGAAAAAGATATTAATTGCTGCTATCAGAATATGCTGCTGAGTATGTGAAACAGAGAGAGAGACAGAGAGAGAGAGACAGACAGACAGACACACACACAGACACACACACACAGAGACAGAGAGACAGAGAGACAGAGAGAGACAGAGACACAGAGAGACAGAGACAGAGACAGAGACAGAGAGATATGTCAATTCTCTTTGGAGACTTGCAGTAGATCTTGCATACTCATGCAGTAAATATGGGTTCTGCAATAAAACTGCATCAATCCAAATCTCAAAGGGAAAAAGCAATTCTAGCTGTCCGTAGAGGTGCATGTAACCAGGAGGATAAATAGACAAACAGATACTTAGAGCCTCTGCGGGCTGATGGCACTCAGCATACTACTGAGAAAGATCTGAGTATCTTTTGGGGTACTAATTGTGTTTATTTAAATTAAAGCCCATGTCACATCTAGTTGCTGATGTTGCCATTCAGGAAAAGAAATTCTGAAGCTACAAACAGAGAATTAAAGTAGGAACATGGAACATAGAAAGCATGAACACAAGAAAGTTCAGCATAGTGAAAGATGAAATAAAATGATTGCCAAATGTTAGGCATCAACAAATTGAAATGAAAGAATGAATGAGTGAATGAATGAATGACTGAAAAGAAAAAGAGGAGGAAGAGGGAGGAGGAGGCCAGTGACTTTTCATGATATAATCTTGAACCTGTACCCATCATTTTGTGTACATGAAGAATATTGAATTAATTTAGTTCAATTAGTAGGGTTTAAATGAGGAGTGTGGCTTTTTAGCTCATGCCGCATTGAATTATTATTTCTTTTTATGGTCCAAGTATTCTCAACATTTTTATTCAACCCAACAATTTTTGGATGTTTTCCTGATGGTTGCTTTCATAAGTCAATATTACAGCTGGGAAATATATTGACAATATATTCTTGTCAGTGTATTTGCACTTGAATGTCTCTCTTTATTTCATAGCTACCTAGTTACCACATCTGTAAATTGTTGCAATTATGAAGATAAACACTGTTGCCACTTCAATATTTTTGTACTGATTTGTATTATCTATTGACAATGCCTATTAACATAATTAAGGGCTTTATTTTAATATTGATCATCAGATTGCTTTTGGTGTCTCTTTCAGTGAACATTCCTTAAGCCTTGCTTGCTGACAGCCATCAAACAATACCATGTCTGATGTTATTGGTATCTTGTTTAATATTTTGGTAGCTGTTCAATATTTTGTTGAAGACTGGGTTGAAAAATCTAGGACATTATTTTACCAGCATTTGAGGTAAGCATGATTGTTCAGGTGTTCTTACTGTCCCTTTTTGGTGTTGCAATATAAAATTGTATTTTCCAGTTTCTTGGCCATTGCTATGTTTTTGCTATGTATAAATAGTATTTAAACATTGTAAGATTTTTAAAGATTTTACTAGAACCTGCAGATCCTTCATATTTTTGGCTATCAAGATAGCATTATCAGCACAGTACATGTTGTTCATGTTTCTTCCAGTTTGAAATCCATATCCATCTTCTTGCAATCCACCTTCCCTTAATATGCATTTAGTATATAGGTTGAATAAATAAAGGGAAAATAAATAAACCTTGTCACACTCCTTTCCTAACCTTGAGCCAGTTTGTTTCTCCGGGTTCTGTCTACACTGTGGTTTCCTGAACTATATACAAATTTCTCATGAGGACAATGAGAAGTTTTGGGATTCCCATTTTTCTGAGCACTTATGTGAAGACACAATCACAGGCCTTTCTACAATCAATAAATCATATACTTTTTGATATTCTTTGGCTTTCTCAATTATCCAGTGTGTATCAGTAGTAATGGCTACTTGTGTTACACAGTCTTTTCTAAAGCCAGCTTGAGTATCTGGCATCTCTTTTTCATGTAGACTCTACTCATCACTGGATGAGCACTATTTTGCTAGCATGTAAAATTAAGGATATATATTGTACAATATTTTTCACACTCTGTAAAGCCTCTTTTTTTGGTATTGGAATAGAAATTCACATCTTCCAGTCTCTTGGCCATTATGTTGTTCTCCAGATTTGCAGGCTTAGCTTGGTTAGAAACTTGAGTGATTCGTCTTCTGTCGTTTGCCATATTTCTGTGGATATTCCATCACTTCCTGAAGCCTTCCCACTTGGTAATGTACAGGATCCTGATCTAACTATCTTCTAGTTTTATAAGTTCTTGTAAGTAGGTAATATCTTCTAAGATATAATTGTTGAAAAATTCAATATACTCCTTCTATCTTTGTCTGATCAACCTTCAGTCAGTTACTATATGTCCATTGCTGTGGCTTAGGAGCTCTAAGGATGACCAGGAGAAAGGAGGGCAATGAAGATTTGCCAAGAAAGATTTGCCCTTCTTTCTTTCTAGAAAAAAAAAATCCTTTATTTTACTTTCTTACTATTGCAGTGAATTTATATACTACTAATATTCCCATGTCTGTTTTATTTTTCTGTAACCTTCAGTTGGGTAAAATGGTGCATAATAAGGCAACAAATTTTAAATAAATATAACTCAAGTGGTTTAATTTACAGAAGGCATCCAAAATCCAGGACCTATGATAGCCATAGGATTAAAATTTGGCCAAGTTATAGCTGCTTCAGTGTTGCATGCCATACTGCTGAGGTAAGCCACAGTCAGCGATTGCCATTTCCTATATTCTATGCCAGCTTCTCACAAGGAAAGTCAGCAGGGAAACTGACAGGAAATCAGAAATCAAAATCCAGCAGGCAGATTACCATTAGCAAATGAATCAGCTTTCTTAGATGGCAGATGCTTCCCGGTGGGGGAAGAAGGGAGGATGTGCATAGGGTTGTGAAAGAGGCACCACACAAGTCAAGCAAGAATATATGATAGTGTGTGAGGGGCACCAGGTAGCTTGAGGAGGGCATGCAGGAATGCACGAGTGTTAAGTAAGGAATATTTCAGAAATGATGGTCCAGTGAATCGCATATTGTTTAATAAATATATAAATCCAAGAACAGCAGAGAAGAACAATAGAGTGAGTCAATCAGTTACCAGAAGAAACAGTCAAATATAGTAAGAGAAAAAGGAAAAGATTGAGACAAATGGAGCATTGGAGAGAGATAAAGGTGCTTTGTTGCAGAAGAAGAACCCAGTTAAAGGGTGGGTGGGGAACAATTTTCTGTTTTAATAATAAAACTAAAGAACTGTGAATTGGTTGAATTAATGAAGTCAGTGATGAATAGGCATATTATTTGTACATTTGAGTTTAAATTGGATGATACTGAATTTAGAATTAGCAGTGAGAGAGAAAGAAAGCATGTTTAATCATCCTGGTCAAACACAAGAGAAGGAAGAACGCTCTCTCTCTCTCTCTCTCTCTCTCTCTCTCTCTCTCTCTCTGTGTGTGTGTTCTCTTAGTATCCTGTACCAGTTCTTTTTCTTATCTCCTAGTTGCATTGAACCAGAAGGGAGGAAAGGTACATGGCTGAGAAACTAAGGTCTTTGTGGCTTCTGCACCAGTTTTCACACAAGCACTAATTCAACAACTTTTTCTCTGTGAATCATCATCTTATTTTCTTACTCCAGCTTGGGGGCTGCCACACAACTTGCATTGGCATGAAGAAAAACAAACCAAAACAAAGAGGCCAATCCAAAAGTTTGTCAATGAATGTGACTTAATTTCTGCCACAGACAGCTTAGTTCTTACCATTATTTAAATGCTATAGCTTTTATTTCTTTGCACCAGCCATTTTATATTAAATGTTCCAATAATAGACTAAGTCCTGGGGGAAGCCTCCACATACATCTGTTTGTCAAGATGAGGATTCTTATCTGACTACATTTACTTTGGTACAGGAAAGCCAAAACAAAGAACAAAAATAAGCCACCCCAGTCAGACAATCCAGATGGAGTCACATAATGAAATGTTTCTATAGCTACAAAAGGAGTCACTGCGTTGTGGGCTTTTTGTATGAAGACATTAAGGCAGTTTGACAAAATACTGCTAAAACAGTAGGGATGGAAGGAAAACTGGAGGGACTGGAAAAGGTCAAATCTCAATTTGGTGCTTGTACAAAGCATGTCATTTTGATTTGATTATGAGAAGACCTGTAAAGTACTATGTGATTTCCAAACAGGAACATCCTGTTTCAATACATCACTGAATTTATGAGAGTCTGTTCTTAAAAAACTGAACAAATGTATTGAAACCACACCAAACAAAAGTTTCACTAAACTCTATAGTGCAGTCAAACCAGTGGCCTTATAATTTTCCAAGTGGTCCTTTGGGCATTTCATAGAAAAGGCAGTAAAGGTGGCTTTTCCTTGCATTTATGTTCATGAGTATCTTGGGAAATGAGATCCCATTGATAAATTTAATATTAATTTATTATTTTTATATAAAGACAAAAAGCAAGATGGGGATGGGAGGGGTAGGGAAGGGACAGAGAGGAAAAATAGTATAGAAAGATATGTTATATCCAGTTTAAAAAATGAACACATTCTTACATATCATAAATCCAAACTAATGTTGGTGTCTTACTACTTAGTCTTCATTCAAGAGTAACCTTGGTTGTTGCATTCCATATCTAATCCATACTTTTTCACAGGGTGATTAATTCCAGTCTCTAAGAATTCAAAAGTACATCCACATCTTTAAATTATACTGACCTTTATAATATTATATTAATAAACCTATGGATATAAAACCCGAGTGGAACCATAATGAGATATAAGTGTTCATTTAACTTTTGTAGCATAATGCGACTGGCAACCTAGTATTTTTAAATATTCTCTGAGGACCAATAAAGAAAATTATGATGCACATGATGGTGTACAGCATACTGATAAAAGCATAAGCCAGAAAACTTCCGTTTAAATTGCAACTCAGGCATGAATTCATTAACAGCACAATTGGGCTCTACAAAGGATGGGGACAAGAGAGGGGTAAATAATGAAACATTCATGATAATGCCATCACACAAATATTAAAACTTACATACATATCACATAGCAGAATGCAGATACATAATGGTCACTTTTCTGCCATATTATTGCATGAATGGCACTATTTAGTACTCTCCTGGTTTGTTGTGACTATTGTTGTATATATCCTATAGATCTAAAGCAACTCCTGGTGAGTTGAACATGCCAATTTCCAAATAATTGCAAAGTAAAAAAAAATCCCTTTGGAAATTCATGAAAGACTGAGAAATGTATAATCATTAAATAATGCTAACTATTATTGAATGCTTTTCCAGCCATTACAGCAGGTCTGGATCAGAGGTGGTATTCAGCAGGTTCTGACCAGTTCTGGAGAACCAGTAGTGGAAATTTTGAGTAGTTCAGAGAACCGGCAAATACCACCTCTGACTGGCCCCACCCCCGTCTATTCTCTGCCTTCCGAGTCCCAGCTGATCGGCTGGGTCTTCTTTTGTTGCCCTGCACAGGAGAACGGAGCTGGAAATCAGGTTAGTGGGGTGGGGAGGGAATGGGGATTTTGTAGTAACCTTCCCCTGCAACACCCACCAAGCCACGCCCACAGAACCGGTAGTAAAAAAAAAATTGAATCCCACAAATGGTCTGAATTAAATGGATTATGGTAGAAACAACCATGATATGAGCCAGTTTGATATAATGGTTAAGGTGCTATTCTAGAAACTAGGGATTGTGAGTTCTAGACCTCCCTTAGGCACGAAAGCCAGCTAGGTGACTTTCGACCAGTCACACTGTCAGAGCCCAACATCTGGTCAAGATAATTCTGTAGTTAGATAAGCATTTGCAATCTATGGTACTTCCTACATGCAATTATTCTCATAATAATGTAGTATCACCTATTAAAGACCAATGAGATCTTCCAGGATAAAATGATATCCACAGAATCTCATTTTCAACTCTATTTTATGCAAATGAAGCAGGGCCAAATGACTTTTTTTATATGGAATCCTTCACACATGAAATTTGAGCTGTTCCCAGACGCAAAGAAATATTGGACTAAAATCCACACATGGTTGGAAAAAATGATAAAACAACATATAGACTTTAAACCAGAGATATTTTATTGGGAATTATATGAGAAATATACAACAAAGTACTAAAATATTTGATTTTAAATGTTTTAACAGCAGCTAGAATTGTATTTGCTAAGAATTGGAAAAATGATAAAATACCTATGCAGGAGGAAGTTATTAAGAAAATTATGGATTGTGCTGAAATGAGTAAATTGACATTTGAAATTAGAGAACAAGAAGTTAAATAATTTTATATGATATGGGATTTGTTTTATCAATGGTTGGACAAAAATACATGGTAATGTAATAGACTAGATAATTTTGTAATAGAAGTTTAATAGATCGATATAAAATATAATATAGACATATATAACCATTGGATGAAAATATAATATAAATTTTAAAACAAAATTTGGAATATCTCATATAAAATGATGGAATGAATAGTTTAGTCATGGATGATTAATAACTGATAAATATATAAAAATATGTTAATTTGACAATGTGAAAATTGATATAAACTGGGAGTAATGACTACAAAAGGGTAGCACAAAAGATTTGTAACCAACTGACACACTGTATGTATATAAAATGGAAGATGGTTTTTATGTTTTGTTTGTATATGTTTGTCTTAAAAAAATAAAAACTTTTTAAAAAAAGAAATTTGAGCTGTTCCACATTATCAGCAAAGATATAAAGAGAACTCATTGCGTATGGATCTCTCTTTTAGGACTTCTGATAGGGCATTTAGACATTTACTGCACATTTTCTCCTGCTTACCATGAAATTTGATTTCTTACCAAGAGTGTCCTTGATTTGAACAACTTCCCAGGGGGAAATTTAAGTCTCATATGTTATATTTTGAGATTACAATAAGAAAGGCTAAGTATGTACAAAGTTTCTTGCTTCTTTGAGAATCCTAGCTATGAACATGCCTGGCTACTCACAGGAGCCAAAGAAGGTCTTCTGAAGATACTTTGAACTGCCTGAGCTTCCACTTTCTGGTACAGATGAGACAGTGTTCTTCTATAATGCTCCAATTCTGTGGAATTCACTCATTATAAAGATGAATTTGGCCCCCACTTTCCCAGACTTAAAAGGGAAAAGTGCATAGCTCCTGCTAATTTATTTTATCTTGTTTGTTATTTAATGTATTTAATGCTTGATTGAAAGGCATACAGCTTAATAATAAATAAGCATAAATACTGTATATCATGGCTTGTGAAAAGAATTTGGATATTTGACCAGGTGTCAGGCAACTAACTATATTTTCTAAGGTTTGGATGGTTTCCAAAGATTATATCACTGTCTTGTGTAAACAAACAATAAACTATACCTGCTTTGAATTTGAGCTAATGTTAGGTTTGAAAGACTGAAAGCACCACTGTTGCTATTGTGCCTATTTGGAATTCATTTTCTCTCTAGTTACTAATCAGGTATATGTTTATTTCAAATAGCTACCTTGTAAACTAAAAGGGAAAGGTTATAAATTGTTTTTTTTAAATGATTAATCACAAATGCTAATCACAATAATCAAAAAGTAATTTGAGGAATGTGTATGTAAAATGTACTCACTGTGTATCTTAGTATCTTTGTCTGATTAGCTGCTGTTATATATGTTTATTTACAATAGCAAATATAAACAAATTTACATGAAGATGACAACAACATTGGAGCAAATCCAGCAATTAAAACAAAGTTTCTTAGAGGAAAAGAGAGAATTGCTTCAGCCAAAATACTTTTACCAAACTGCTTTTTCTAGCAAAGAATAACTAAAACATTAAAAGTAGATACATAAAATCGCTACTGTTCTATATTTATACCCTGCCTTTCTGCTTATAATAAAACAAAATTCAATACATAAAACAGTAAAAGTAAAAACAATATAGTCAAAATTAAAATATCACTGAATAATTCAACACAAATTGCTAATATTTAGCAAAGATCAGTTCGCCTGCCTTTTTAATAACTATACTGGGTCATGATTCACGAGCATGTGGAAAGATATCAGAATTTGGCTGCTCAGTTTTCCAACCACAGAGAACATATAGCAGAAGAAAAAACATTCATAATCAGTTTCATTTAAATTATTACTATATTAGTTTGTTGGTTAGAAATTGAGATTCTATATTGAATCTATGTCCTGACTTAAACATGCTAAATGGGTCAAATTATTACTACATTTTCATAGCAACATTATTTCAGATATGAACAGAATCCTTTGGCAATCCCATTTCATAGCTATCAGATAGAGAGTCGCAGTACTATTTTAGTGCTACCACACTACTACCTTTTAAGTGCTACAACATTTTTATTTATTCATTTATATCTCATGTTTCTAGACTGTCCATCTCCCTCAAAGAGGGGCTCTGGGTAGCGTACAGTCTAATTGACACATAAAACATCATCATCATCATCATCATCATCATCATCAGAGTTGAAAGGGACTTGGGAGATCTTCTAGTCTAATCCCTTGCTCAAGCAGGAGACCCTATACTATTTCAGACAAATGGATGTCCAGTCTCTTCTTAAAAGCTCCTAACCCACAACTTCTGAAGGCAAGCTTTTTCCACTGTTTGATTGTTTTCACTGTCAGGAAAGTTTTCCTTTGCTTAAACAGCAAATAACTTTAACAATAGAATATTAACATTAATTTAGGATTACGTTTTTTTTTATTATTATTATAAGATTATAACATTATAAAATTTCAAAGAAATAAAAAGAAGAATGCCAAGCTGGTCATTTAACATTGGTTAATAAGGCAGAGAGAGGGCTCTCATGGCACCAGCCAGACCCACAGTAGCAAGGACTTTTGTGCCTCCCATGCAAGGCCACAGAGCCAGGTTCTGACCTCTTTATAGAAGGCCAGAAGATTGGGGGCCTGTCTCACCTCTCTTTTTAGATCCCGCCAGTTGAAATGCTTTGACAGACAGTTACTGCAGCATACTCTCTCTACCTGATGGAGTGGGATGGGCTGATGTGATGGGATCAAGCTGGATCTGTAGGTAGCCCGACCCGAAGCCATGTAGTGCTTTGTAAGTGAAGACCAACATTTTGAATTGAACTCAGAATCAAACTGGCACCCAGTGCAGTTCATGGAGCAAGGGTGTTATATGTGTCCTTTTTTGGACACCCAATATAGCTCACCTGGCCATACTCTGCACCAACTGAAGCTTCCAGATACTTTTCATGGTAGTCCCATGTGGAGTGCATTGCAATAGTCAAATCAGAAGATGAGCAGGGATGAATGGTCAAGTGGAGAGCCTCCCTTTTCAGGGAAGTGTAAAACTGGTGCATAACATAGAGTCCTCCTGGCCATGACTGCTACTTGCTCTTTGAGCAGGAGTCATGAGTCTGAGAGGGACCCCAAATTATGCAACAGGTCTGTCTGGAGAAAGAAGAAAGGAGACCCTTTTGTCTATAAATTGTTCCTTTTGCTGAACATCATGGTGAGTAATTCACTTTTTTCAGTTTTGTTGTGGAGCTTAGCAGATTAAAGTTTGGTTCTCACTTTGTGACCTCGCTGGATAGCTTTCAAATATTGTGCTACTTTTTAATACAATCATTGAAATCATCATATTGGCCATGGGAAGCCAGAGTAGATGAATCACATTTTATGAAGAATAATTGTACATCCGTTTTCCATAGGTCATCTCTTAAATCTTCCCACCCAAACTAACAGGTTTGTTCACATATCAGTAGCTATTTAAAATAAGAATATGATAAAAAAACCAACTCTATTATTTACCCCATCTATAGAAAAAGTAAAACCCAGCAAAAATAATGTTTTGTGAGCACTGAAATAGATATTCAGAATAAAATGTACTTGAACCTTCAAATGTGTGCCTGCCCTATGAAAACCACTTTTAGAAAGCACCAGGTAGTTAATGGAGTCTGGGCATTGCCAAATCAATAAACAAATAAAAACATTTCTGTTATCAGCACACCAGGAGCTCCATGAGACATGCTGTAACTTTTTCAGAGTTGGCTTTTCAGCCCCGGTTTCAACTTTATATTCACAGACTGAAACCCATTTAACTGAGTGGGACTTAAATATTTGCAAATGTATCTTAAATAACACTGTCATTAAAATCAGTCAAGTCATGTGTGAAAGTTTAGCTGAGTGCTGTACTAAGTGTTTTTCTTCAAATAGTAGCCAGAAAACAAACTGAAATGTCACACAGACTACTTAGGCAGTAGAGGAAGGAATAGCAAATAAAAGAGTTTCTTTATGTAAAAAATGGAAGATGGGATGGCAACATTTGTGGCACACAAACTATCTTCCAAGCCAAAGAATGCTCTCCTCTCCTACGATAATACACAAATAGAGTGTGTAAAAGCAAAAAAAAAATGCTACTCCTTCTAGATCATAGTATGATCATTGTAATTTATGATCTACTTCAAGAAGATCCTATGCCAGCCATATGCCATTACACAGTGGCACCAGCCACCATGCAGGTGACTGTCACACTGGCTGCAATGACCCAGCTCCTTTACCAATTGTAGGAAAGGTTCCTCTATTGGGTTATACATGGTAAGAGGCTACTGTTTCATGTCCCCCTGTTTTAAGTCATACAAAGAACTAAAAGGAGATATGAGTCCTATCTAACAGTCTGCTTTTGGAAAAGCCTGAAAAACAGTATCAACTCTCTATTTGCCAGCACTGTACAGCATATATAGTCTACAGCACATAGATGCACACACATGTATGCAAACACCCATACTTTCACACAGGGGTGGGATTCAAAATTTTTAACAACCGGTTCTGTGGGTGTGGCTTAGGTGATGGGCATGGTTTAGTGGTCATGTGAGTGGGTGGGAGTGACTTGGTGGTCATGTAATTGGCTGGGTGTGGCCAACTGAACATCACTCACATTGAGGCAAGCATCTCCTCACCTGGCCTCTCAGGACTGTGGGGATGCTGCAACAGTTGTAAGTGTGAAAAATGGTCATAAGTCACTTTTTTCAGTGCCATTGTAACTTTGAATGGTCACTCCACACAAGCAAAGTACCAGCAAAGGAGTGGGAAAAAACTCCAGAGAGGTTCCTGAGGCAGGAAGTCTAGTCCTGTCAAGAATGTAATAAGGGTTAACGGAGAGGCAGTTTCTGTAAGCAACACCAGAATGTTGCCTTCCTGCCTTCCTTACAGGATTAGGCCAGTAATTTATTTTAACAACCGGATTTCCGAACTGCTTAGAATGTTAACAACCGGTTCTAGTGAATAGGTGCGAACTGGTAGAATCCCACCCCTGCTTTCACAGGAGAAAGAGAAATAACAAAGCTTACACAAAGCTTTTAATTACAATTAACTAAACTGGAGAACAATTAACTAAACTAGTGCAGACCAGAAATATCCTATGTGATGAAGAATTGGAGCTATTGGAATGCAGTTTGGAATGTGTTGGAAGAGGAAGAATGTGTGTTAAAACACATAGGTTGTTTTGACAAAGAAATGTATTGGAGGAGAAAGCACTGTAAGGAAGCAAAAAGGATGGAAGCGATGCAATAAATACCTATGAACACATCTAAAGTGCTTTTGTGTCACTGGATCTAGTTGGGGAAGGAGAACAAGCTAGTGGTGCTGCAAGGCATGAAAACTGAAAGTGCTAAAAAGCTTTGTTTGAACCAGAAAGGAAAAGAAATATGTATCTAATCCCCATAGGTAACATAAGCAAAGATAAAGCACCAATGTGTAATGGACTCATGCCTTCATGCTGTGGTCATGTCTTGATGTTCAGAGCTGCCATGGGGAGAAATGAAGGAGAAGAATACAGGATCTATAATTCTGGGGTGCTATTCAACTTTCAGGTTTTCTGTTTTGAAGACCAATACTACATTTGTTAATGAGGCAGATTCAATTTTAGGCCTCTAGCACAACCCTTTTCCTTATAGTTCCATCAATAAACTTCTCATCTTAACTCCTCCAAATTTCCATTAAACCTTACTTGTATTTCCAGTATCTACGTTTCTGTGTAGGTGGGCAAGTTAGCAGTAAGTCAAAAAGAGGGCTCTAGGAAATATAAAACTACTGAAAACATGAAATAAAATAGCATTACCAAATGTCTTAAATTTTGCGGACAAACCTGAGTGTTATGTTCAGTCGGTGGGTCCCATGAAGAGACGAGGCTTGAGTAGTGAACAACAGCTCTTTATTTAACAGATAGATTCTGAGACAAAACCCCTAGTGCGCGGTAGCTCTTCTTATAGAGCTGGCCGTGGCTAGGCAGCCAATGACAACTCTTTGAGTTTGCCGCGCTTGGTTTCAGCCAATCGCGGCAAACCCTGTGTGAGCCAATCAGGAACGTTCAAGCCAACCAATTACGATCCGGCTTGTCTGGATCAATAGGATCGCAGGGTTTCGAGCCGGCTAATATGGAACACTGAGAACATTCCACACAGTGGAAAAGTTGCTCATTTGTTGTTTTTTTTAAAAGGCTGAAGCAGGCTTCCCTCACCAATCCTGTCCACATTCTCTAAATCAGGGGTGTCCAACCTTGGCAACTTTAAGACTTGTGGACTGAGGAATTCTGGGAGTTGAAGTCCACAAGTCTTAAAGTTGCCAAGGTTGGACACCCCTGCTCTAAATTGTTCTCATTCCACATCTTCTGTTTCACTGTTTTCTCATTAAGCTGTTCAGTGTTTACCTTCTTATACTCTCTGCTTTTTCTGTCCCATCCCAACCACTGTACTCCTTCCTTATACTGTTGCCTTGCCTTTGCCGTTCATCATGCTTTTTCTCATTCTTCTATGCATTGCCAATTGTAGCCCTCATTCTAGGATCTTGTTCATTCTCACTCTTCTTTGCTTTACAGCTAGAATAACATTTCTCCTGTCCCAACTTCTACTTCCTCTTAGAGAGAAACTGCATATCCTTCACCAAAGACACATATACCTGTATCTTGGATGGTTAACTTCTTCTTGGAGCATGAAGTTTTGGGAAGGATGCACATGGGGCAGTGAGGGAAGAAAGGGATAACAGCTAGCCATCCAGATCAGGCTAATCAACCCTGGCAATCAATGGCACGCCAGATATTACAGCCATATTTCCCTCACATCCCTCATTCCTCTCCTCAGCTCAATGTGAAATTCAGCCTGTGTCCCATTGTTTTTTATTCTCTTGTCCAGGATCCAACCTTCTTTTGCCTTTATTGTTATTATAATTACTATCATTTTGGGAAAAAATATTTTTACAGAAAGCTGAAGAGTTTTACCGTATTGATGGATAAGAATTTGGGAATAAAGAATTGGAAATACCTATCATAGTGAATCAGTGTTCTTATGTTTTAAGACATATAAATATATTTCATTAATATCAGGTATTCATATCCCGATTGTGAGGGAACCTGGCAGATTCTCAGCCTGAAGTTGAGCATGTCAATCATCTGAGAGTCAATCATCTGAGAGCGATGAGTCAGACTCGGTGCAGATGGCTGCTGATTCTGACAGAAAGGAATCAGAGACTCATTGTCCTAAAAATGCTGATTTCAAGAACCATGTTTAGGGGAACTAAAACTGAAAAAGATTAACTACAGAGTCCTTAAAAGTGGCATTCCTTTGAAGAAGGGAGTGTGGATAATGCTTCTGTCTCAGTTCTTACAGAATGACAGACTCAGCTCTTTCCATGAGTGGGCCTTTGAGGATAGGTGGTTTCCATTGATTCTATTTTATATTTAACACTTTCCCAGCTGGCATAATATTTCTGCCCCTTTGACTAGAAGGAGAAACTGTCTGGACTCTTAACAATTTTACCTGGTGAAGAAGGAAAAAAAGAAATCGTCACAGTTTCTACCTTAATTTGTAAAATCCCTTCAGAAGTCAGTAGGTACCTCAGCAACTAAGGATAAAATCATCTCAGAAGCAGTGATGTGAGAAAGGCATCTTCCAGCCATGGAACACAGAAAACACTACTTTTTGATGTGAATAATAACAATAACAATAATAATAAAAGACAGGTAATTGTTAACTTTGCTGTTGTTGCAAAGTCAACAAATTGTTGGCTTAGGCTGGGTTGAAGGCAATATTGTGTGTTCCTGCACATGAGAAAGCATTAATAAGCCTGAAGGTGGGGCAAAAACAACGAGTGAATTAGTCTTTACTTTCATAAACATCTTTTGTTTATTTCATTCATTAAGTCATGCTCTTTTTTAATACACCTTATTACATTCCAAGTTGGCCATCATCAGATGGGTCCATAAATAACAAACTCAGCCACCATTATGGCTTTGATTAACCACGGCTTTCACATAATTCCATGTGGTTAATATTAGGTACAATACTACAGGTTTTGGGACATTTTGGCTATTATTTCCAAGGACAAAAGAAAGAGCCCATTTTTACCCCACTCATGCATTAACTATTCTATGCAAACTAGGATCTCTAAGCTAGACATTATCTTGTAACACAGGGTGTCAAAGTCAAGGCCCGTGTGCCAGATCTGGCCCATAGGGTGCATAAATCTGGCCCACGGGGTTGGCCTGGCCTGGCCAATGATGCCTATGGCAGCCAAAATGGGGCATGGGGGGCCTCACACGACCCTCCCTTGCCCCATTTTGGCTGGCAGGGTGCTGCAGGAGGCCATCCAGGCCAAAAATGGGGTGTGGTTGAGCCTCATGTGGCCTGCTGTGCCCCATTTTGGCTGGCTGGGTGCTGCAGGAGGCATCCATCCTATCCCCCCCCCCCCGGCATGCAGAGGAGAACTACAATGCTGATCCGGCCCTCAAGGAAATCCAGTTTGATACCCCTGTTGTAAGATAATATATTGTTGCCCAAATTCCATCAGCTAGGAGATACATTCAGTGTACTAACACACAGGTTACTTGCTCAGTTTCTGATATTGATTGGGTAGCCCTTTTTTGGATACTAAAGTGTTCTCTCTCTCTCTCTCTCTCTCTCTGTCTGTGTGTGTGTGTGTGTGTGTGTGTGTGTGTGTGTGTGTGTGTGTGTGTGTGTGTGTGTGTGTGAAAGATAAAGAGAGAGAGAGAGGAAAAGAGAGAAAATGTGTGATCTAAGGAACATTAATGAAATAAGTTTTATGCCCATTGTAGAAAGAAACATTATTTATAGGAAATGCATTATAGCAATAATAGCAAAGCCTAACACCTAGCTCTTAACATTCCACCAGAAAGTGAGTCAACAAGTTTTGTTCTTGTGTGCCTGGGAAGAAAAGCAAAAGGATATGATCTGAAATTAGGATTTTTTTTAAAGCACAGAACAGAGAGACAGATTAAAAAAGGAATATAGAGTACATTCTTACATCTTGAACTACATTACACTGTCTATTTGTGGTCAGTAGGTCAGAAAAGCTGGTGCCATTGGATATGGACTTCCAAAACTTTGTGCCAATTGGTCTGTTGCAAATGCCACAGGAGGAATGAGAAAATGATACACAATATCCATAAACATCAGCCTTGATTCATTTAATAACAAATGTGCTGGATCTCTTATTATATATCACATGATTGTATGTTGTAATCTATGAATCTTAATTATCCCAAAGCCACAGAATATTAATTTAAATAGTCCAGGCAAAGTAGAATGTGTTAGTCACTATTCTATAAGACTTTTCAAAAATTTTCAAACCTTGAAGAGAGTTCTTTCATTCTTTCTCATTCTCTTTTTGTGAGGGGAAATGTTTTTTTAATTGTCTGTTTTCTCTTGCCTATAGATGCTGCTGAACAGTTCAACTGCAACATTCATCTTAACTCACATTGCCATCCTTTTGGTGCACATCATATCTTCAGCCTGAAAATCCTTTTATCAGGATTTTTGTTTGAAAGCTGTATTTCCTTGGTCTTAAGCTTTTTGAAAATACCAGTCATTCATTTCCTAGTGACAAGCATTGTATGAATTGCTCTTTCTTTCCACTGTAAAACTTTCATAACCAGTATTTATCACAAAAAGAAAACGAAAAAGAAATAGTCTTGATGTTTCAGACAGACGCTCAGCGATGATAACTTTTCAAATTAAATCTGTTGCATAACGTTTTTAAAACATGTAGTTTAGCATTTCTACATAACACCAGAAAAATATATATGCAGGGTTTCTTGATTAAATGTTCACCTTTACTTGATTCTATGCTATAATACTACAAGCAATACCAATTAACATCTGGACCACAAATGTACTATTGCTCTTCCTCTAAAAGTGACTTAGGGCTGACCTTTATGAAATCTAGAATGATCTTACTCCATCTTCTTTTTAGGTAAACTTCTGTCGACAGCAGGTACTCTATATGTAATCAGTTTGATTAATTTGTCCTGTAAATGACAAGGGGAAATGAAGGAGTGGGAATTTGTCTGCAAAACTTCAAAAATCAATGGAACAGTTTGCCTCCCAGAGTGGTGGCTGCTCCATTGCTGGAGATCTTCAAGAAAAGATTGGGCAGCCATTTATCCAGGATGCAGTAAGGTCTCCTGCCTTGGGCAGTAGGTGGTCTAAAAGAGCTTCAAGGTCCCTTCCAGTCCTATGATTTTGTGATTATAAGGACAGAGAGCATGGAATAGTGATGAATATCTATAGCTCAGGTGTAGGATGAGGGTGAGGGTTCATTCTCTGAGCTTGCAGGTTGGTTTCCAAATGTTTCATTACCAGGCTAGGTAACATCTTCAGCAGAGTTTAGGAGATGCAGGGTTCTTCTGTGTATAAGGTCTTCAGGTGTGGGTGTGTCAAATGAGAGTTTTGTGAGGGGGTCAGCTGTGAGTCATCAGTGAGTCTTGTGATGAGTCTTGTGATAAGGAGATTACATCTGGTGAGGGTCATTGCTAGTGGGTTGATTGTGGGTTGATGCTGTCTCTGTCTGTCTGTCTGGTTGATTTGGATTCTGAAGGGTTTGTAGGCTGGTTGTAAGTCAATTGTCTGTTGATGGAATTGCTTTTGGAGTGCCAGGCTTTGATGAACTCAGAAAGGTTGATGGTAGCGTGGCCAATGATTTTTGTGTTGCTCCAATAAAAATGGTGGCTTGGTGTCGGTGTGGGTAGAGATTAAGGATTTGGGATTGTGGTGTTTTATGCTAGCCAGTGTTCATGGATTGAAATGATATTTACCTATGTAGGATTGATTGCAATGGTTACAGTTGTTTTTTTAGATATATTGTTTCTTTCATTGATTCAGCATGGAGGTATGAAAGGTAAAGAATACTTCAAAAAGATGGAAAGATTAATGCATAAATGTGTACAAGTAGTTCTCTTTAAGATGAGAAATGTATGTTCTACACCCCTGCAATAGGCCCTTGGAATTGCTCATGGAGTTTTGGCTACCGAAAGGCAAAACATAGGCAACTTATGCTCTCTTCCAGATAGCATGCTTAATTGCCTGACATATGCATAAATACCCAACAATGGAACAAAGCAGGAAATTCATGTTTGATGTACACCAAAGATGGATACAAACTTTTCCATGGGAACCTTTAAGGATTATGCCATGTAATATGGTTACTGCATACACTGTTGGGAAACAACTTCCAAACAATACCAAAACAAAATATCGACAAGACCATGAAGGTGTGCTGTAATAACACTCACTTCTCATCAGCATTAGGATATTTTCTTGGCTGGGACTGGGTAAGAAACTTACCAGAATAACAGAGTTGGAAGGGACTTTAGAGGCCTTCTAGTCCAGTCCCTTGCTGAAGCAGAAAACATACCATTTCAGACAAATGATTGTCCAGTCTCTTCTTAAAAACATGTCGCAGTACCCACAATTTGGAGGCAAGTCCTTTCACTGTTTGTCAGGAAAAATTTCCTTAGTTCTAGATTGCTTCTCTCCTTGATTAGTTTCCATCCATTGTTTCTTCCCTTCCCTTCTGATGCTTTGGAAAATAGGTTGTCCCCCTCTTTTTTTGTGGCAGTCCCTCAAATATTGGAACACTGCTATCATGTCACCCTTAGCCCTTCTTTTTATTAAACTAGATATACCCAATTCCTGCAACTGTTCTTCATATATTTTAACCTCCGGTCCCCTAATAATCTTTGTTTCTCTTCTCTGCATTCTTGCTAGAGCCACAACATCTTTTTATATCATGGCAACCAAAACTGGATGCAGTATTCCAAGTGTGGTATTGGCAGGGCATTATAAAGCGGTATAACACCTTGTGTTATCTTGATTCTATACCTCTGTTAATGCAGCCTAGGACTGCTTTGTTTGTTGTGGCAACTACAACATATTGCTGGCTCATATCTAAGTGATTGTCCACTAGGACTCCAAGATCCCTCTTGAAGTTATTGCTATTGAGCCAGGTTTCATCTAATTTGTACCTGTACATTGGATTTTTCTTGCCTAAGTGTACAACCTTACTTTTCTCTACATTGAATTTCATTTTGTTAGGTAGGACCCAGTGTTCAAGTCTGCTGAGATCCATTTGGATCTTAAGCCTGTCTTCTGGTGTATTAGTTTTTCCTGCCAGCTTGGTGTCATCTGCAAATTTAATGAGTCTCCCCTCTAACCTTTTCTAAGCAGTAGGCTAGATGCACCATTTATTTC
Source organism: Notechis scutatus (assembly GCF_049901735.1). Classification (NCBI taxonomy): domain Eukaryota; kingdom Metazoa; phylum Chordata; class Lepidosauria; order Squamata; family Elapidae; genus Notechis; species Notechis scutatus. The sequence goes on from NC_142011.1 coordinate 125,533,547, forward strand.
TATTCAAAAGTTGTAAAATCAGTACTTCCATTAAGAAACATTTTAGCACTTTTCAGAGAAGCAGAAAAAGTTATGAGAGGAAGAATGGCATTTATCAGGGAAGGTGCCACACATTCCTTCCCAAAACATCCAGCCATTAAGAGGTCATCATTTCAGTTTTGCAGACACATCCCTACTCCTTCATTTCCCCTTGTCATTTACAGAGCAAATTACAAGCCTATACAAAGGATCTGTTCCTTTAAATTTATATTCTTTTTTAAAAAGACAGGCTAGCATATAAATGGAAAATGGAAAGAGAGATTCATTTTCCACAAGGAAAAAAGGTCAGACTACTGAATTAACTTCAAAATTTAGCCATATTTCATTTAAGGATTAGAACTAAGGATTCTACTATTTCTTAGAGTGATAAAAGGATAATCTGCCAGTCCCCATTTAAGTCTCCTTTAAGCTTCTCACAAAGATCAAATGAAGTTTGTCTGCCAAACCTTGAGGTAACCTATTGTATTAAACTCCCAAATCTGTAAAAGAAAAAGCACAAGAAAATGTATATAAAGCTCTGTAAATCAAGGAGGCTCATCCAGGCAGTCCTCGAATCAGGAGGAAAATGGGTCAACATAAACTGTACTGACCCTAGAGGCTTCCTATTATGCCTGTAATGGTATATAGGAATGACCTTGGGAGATAGGAGCATGAGCTATGGACTGGACAACCTATGTATAAAAGATATCTCAGCCCCCACAAGAGAGAGGACATTTCAGATGGCACCCTCCCTAGTTTTCAGAAGAGTTAAAAGAAAGAAGGAGAGACATATCTATGAAGAGTCTCAGTCATCCAGGTCATGGTTGTTCCAAAGCAGTGGTGGGATTCAAATTTTTTTATTACTGGTTCTATGGGCACAGCTCAGTGGGTGTGGCAGGGGAAGGATACTGTAAAATCTCCAGTCAGTAATTTTCCGAACTACTCAAAATTTCCATTACCGTTTCTCCAGAACTGGTCAGAACCTGCTGAATACCACCTCTGCCCCAAAGGTGCTTTTTGAAAAGGCAACTGGACTTTCTTGATTTTTTTTCCTTCCTTTTTTTAAGACCTGAAGAAGCTTCTTGGATGAGAAGCAAATATTTTCAAGGAAAAAAAACCAACAAGAAAGTCTGGTGGTTTTTAAAAAAAGTATCTTTGGGACAAGGGAGAAATATTTTCAGTCTTTCAAGATTCTGTTAATGTAACCTTACAATAAAGATAGAGGTAGTAATCTTGGTTGCACATAAAATATAGACTTCATCAAGGCATTCAACAAAGTAGACCACAACCTACTTCTTGGTAAGCTAGAGAAAAGTGGGATAGATAGCATCACCATTAGATGGATTTGTAACTGGCTGACAAACCATATTCAACAAGTACTACTTGGTGGTACTGCATCTACATAGAGGGAAGTAAGCAGTGGGGTACCACAAGGCCCAGTACTCTTCAATATCTTCATAAATGATTCAGATGAGGGAATAGAAGGGGAACTTACCAAATTTGAAGATGATACTAAACTGGCAGGAATAGCCAGCACCCTAGATGATAGGTTCAAGATCCAGATGGATCTTGACAGACTTGAACACTGGAACCTATCTAACAAAATGAAATTCAATGTAGAGAAAAGTAAACCCTTACACTTAGGCAAAAAAAACCAGAAGTACACATATAGACTGGATGAAACCAGGCTTAATAGCAATAACTATGAGAGGGATCTTGGAGTCTTGCTGGACAACTAAGGCCAAAAAAGTCAATGCAATCCTAAATTGTATTAACAGAGTGATACAATCAAGGGAGGTACTAATACCACTCTATAAAGCTTTAGTAAGACCACACATAGAGTACTGCATCCAGTTTTGGTCACCACACTATCAAAAAGATGTTGAGACTCTAGAAAGAGGGCAGAGAAGAGCAACCAATGATTAGGGGATTGGAGGCTAAAACATACAATGAACGGTTGCAGGAACTGGACATGGCTAGTCTAGTGAAGAGAAGAACCAGGAGAGACATGATAACAGTGTTCCAATATTTGAGGGGCTGCCACAGAGAGGAGGGGGTCAAGCAAGGGGTGGGATTCTACCGGTTTGGCCCGGTCCGGGTGAACTGGTAGCTCAGAGGATCAGCTGGGAGATAACCGGTTTGGTTTGCTCTGATGATCAGCTGTTGGGCTCACCCACCCACACAGGCTTTAGGCTGTGCTTTATATCCTGTTTTTCAAGCTCAGCTGATTCGCACGGCACAGCGGATTGCTGCACGTTTGCTGTTTAACACACGAGGATGGCTGGAGAAGGTAAGCAGCAAATGCTCTCTGTGTGTGCAAAGCATGCACTCACCAACCGGTTGTTACACCAGTTGAATTGCACCCCTGAGGTCAAGCTATTTTCCAAAGCACCTGAAGGCCAGATAAGGAATAATGGATGGAAACTGAACAAGGAGAAATTCAACCTGGAAATAAGGAGATATTTCTGACAGTGAAAACAATTAACCAATGGAACAGTTTGCCTTTGGAAGTTGTGGGAGTTTCATCACTGGAAGCTTTCAAGAAGAGACTGGACTGCCATCTGTCAAAAAAGGTGTAGGGTCTGCTTGGGTGGGGGGTTGGACTAGATGACCTACAAGATTCCTTCCAACTCTGTTAATCTGTATCTATCTGGTTGTGCTTTGTGTCTGCACTATCTTGCTGAGGTAATAATGCCTCAGCAAAGGCCTGTTAATAAGAATGGAGTTACAGCCCCACCCACAAGGCACTTCAGTCCAAGGGCTTGCCTTTGTTCCACCAGCAATCCTACTGACTTTTCTTTCAGGTCTAGTTGCTGTATGGCTCAATAGCTTTCCTGGAATATTTTGGAGTCTTGGAAATGAAGCTGCTTACACATGGCTCTTGTTATTAATGGCCATTTGCTATTCACAATATCTGGGTGAGATGTCCTGGACTGATAAAGAATATCTGGTCCAGAATAACTTATTTGATCATATAATTAAGTGTCCGAGATAAACATATAACATGCTATGTTGATATCATCCAAAGCAAAGCATAAGAAATAAAATTAATTCTTCAACTACTAATTTACAATTTATATGTACTCATATAAAAAGGAAAAATCTTAACCCATAAGAAAAGGATGCATCCCGACTTCTGGTTTGCTCATTTTTGGAGTGGGAGTGGAATCCGTGATCGTGTGCAGTTTCACTTTGGGCTAATTTGCTGGAGGGTCCTGATTGAGATCAGAACCACCCTGGAGGGGTGGTGAAGAAAAGGGGAATCGCCTGGAGCAGGGGTCCCCAACCACCGGTCCGCGGACCGGTACCGGTCCGCGGAACAAGTCCTACCGGGCCGCTGGCTTGCTGGCGCCGCCATCTTTTTGATGAAAAAGTGCTTCCGGTGAGCTTTTCCGGGTAGAAAGCTCACCGGAAGCACGTTTTCATCAAAAGATGGTGGCACCCAGCTGATGCGGTACCGGGCGCGGCGCCCAGCTGATGCCAGTACTGGGCGCGGCATAAAAAAGGTTGGGGATCACTGGCCTGGAGGGTCGAGGGGAGCCGCAACTCCCCTCCCTGACAAGAAAAACCCCTTCTAAAGGCAAGCTGTAGCAGTGGCCTAAAATGGCCACCACGAAGATGAAGAGCAGTCTGGGAAATTAAGACTGTGCTGGAGCAGAGAAGAAGCAAGCAGAGTGTGAACCAGGCAAAATGCATGGACTTTAAGGTACTCTGGTATTAAAAAAATAAAGGAATGTTTTGGAGGAAAGTGTGGAGAAGTGACAACCAGATAAAGTGAGAAGGAATTGGATCTTATAAAATTGGCTTGAATTATTGTAATGGATTAAATTGGAGGAAAAAATTTAAAGGAAAATACTGGAACACAAAAAAGGCTTGGAAATCAAATTGGAGAACTATTGGACTTTTGGCACTTAAAAGGCATAATTAAATGGTGTAATTGAATGTGTTGAAAAGAAAAGAAATAATAGCTAATAATTGAAATTAGCAAACTTATTAAAAGTAAAGGAAAGAGTGGATTGTGGAAAAGAATTAAGAGTGCTACCTGATGGTATAGGAAAAATTTCAGTGACTCTTTGAAAAGTGCTTGGTCTTTCTAAGAAATTGGACTTTGGAATTTAAAAGAAAACAAAAGAAACTCCATTATAATAAAATAAAAACCCTGGAAAGTGATATTAGAGTATTACAAGGGGAAAGATATTTGAAACATCATTATAGAACCACCCGGCAACTGTAGGAAACAGCTGGAAAAGGACCAACTAGAAGACCTGGAAACAAAGCTCTAAGGACATTGATTGTTGAAAATACTTTTAAAAGACACTGGCTGATATAATATACTGGTTTTTTTGGATTGAATACATTTATCAAGGAAGATGAAAGGAAAAAAAAAAGGAGCAGACATAATGGAGGATTAATTTGTTGAAATAAGCCTGGACTTGCAAGATATAAAGGAAATGATGAAAATTAAACTTGAAATGTGCAATAATGCATTAAAGAAATTAGAAATGGTGACTCAGCTTGTAGAAGAACAAAGAAAACCAGAGGGGAAGTAGTTAAACAAAGAAGAAGCCAGTTTTGAAGAACAAAGGGAGCAACAAGCATTTAAGCAGGGGGAAAAAGGAATTAAAATTAAAAATCTGTGGTCTAATGTGATAATTAAAGGGGGAATGGTTTGGAAAATGAAAAAAAGGAAAGGGAAAAAGCAGAAAGGGGAAGTACAATAGAAAAATCGAAAGCGGGATGGAGATAAATTAAATAATAGAATGAGAAATGGAGGGGAATAACAATGGGAAAAAAGAGAATAAAGAGAAAGGACCAGAAAATAAAGAGAAACAGGAAGCAAACAAGGATGAAAAGGAACTACATTGTTAGGAGAGTGAAAGATAATGGGTAAAAAAAAAATAGAGAAGGAGATTCTGCAAGGTAACATGTTATGATATATAAGAATAAATACTGAATATAGATAAGAATGTAACTGAGATGTTTTTTTCTTCAGTTTTTCTTTTCTTTCTTTACTAAAGGATTATCACTACATTAAATATGGAATAATGAAATAAATATGGAAATGGGAATTTATAAGAATATTACATATTAATTGATGATTAGCAATGTATTAAAAAGGGGGAAATGAGAATTATTATGGAAAGATTAATATCAGTTGCTACAATTAACTGACTAGATTAATATTTTTGTAATGTATAGATGATTTATAAGGTGAATGAGAAAATGTAATGCGGAATCTGACAAAAAATATGTGTATGCATGATAAATAGTAAACAGGGAGATTGTTATTAAGTTAGAATGAAGGTGGCTAGCTCAAAGTATTAACCAAAGGGGATGATTTTGAATTAATAGAATAAGGACTGATAAAATTGCAAACATGACAGAAAAAGGTAATATGGGAAATGAAAATAGAAATGAGGCAAGAATCTTAGATAACATTGTAAAATAAGATATGAGAATATTCTAAGAAAAATGAAATAAGCTATAATATGAACTGAAATTGGATAAAATAAGTTTAATACTTAATATTAACAAAGACAATGTGATATGAAGTTGAACAAATAAAATGAATAAGTAATTAGGGTCATGTTTGTATTAAGATATGAAATCTGGACCCACACTGCTTGCAAAATGAGAATTTTTATTTAAAAAACAAAAATGGGAGAGGAAATTGTATAATGAAATTATTAGGTATGTTTAAATGATATGGTGGTTGGCATTAGGAGAGAGTATTGAAATGTGGAAAATAAGCAATGAAGGATTGTGATTTAATATGTGTATTGAGAGATATGATTGGTATTATTAACTTTGAATATACCAAAATGTTTGATATATTGATGCCACACTGTGTATATATTGTTGTGTATATGTAGATTGAAATAAAAGACTTAAAAAGAAAGAAAAAGGATGCATCCCAATAAGTCCTTACTTTCTTTAGTTCCTCACAATATATATAAAAAAGTAATCTTTGTTTAGAACAAAAAAACTGACTGCTTACTGTATAATGGCATACTGATTACGCCAAAATGAATCTCATTGGCTTGATATACTCAACACACCATCATATGGTTGTCTGACATAAATGTTTGTATGAACCCAATCACTATGGTTTGTAAATTATAGTTTAAGATTTAATATGCTTTTATATTAAAATATATTTTAATATAAATATAAAACATAATACTATATATATATGTGTGTGTGTATATGTAAATATATATAAATACACACACACACACACACACACACACACATATATACATGTATATATATGTTTTCTTAAGTTTTCACAGGTATCTATATGTATGGTATTCAGCTTTGTTCGGGTAGTTTCCCACATCATTGTAGTTGTGCTTTTAAAGTTGATTGGCTGGCAACATTGTGTTTCCTGTATTGGAGGCTTTTAGTGTGGCTTGGCTTCGAGTAAACGGACGGCTATCATTTATTAGGAAGCTAGGTTTCATCTGGGTGCCTGGTTGGGGTATGTTTCAGCTGGAGGTATTGGGGGAGGGGGGTCTGTTTGTGCCCAGGTATTTGCTTGGCTTGTGGTGTGGAGATTTTTTTGTTTGTGAGTGCAGGCTTCCAGATAATTGACAGTCTGGTGGAGTCCTCTTCTATTCATGCTCCAATACAGGAAACACAATGTTGCCAGCCAATCAAGACAAAAAAACGCTACAAAACAGACAGAAGATATTAGAAACACCAATCAAGCAGAACACAGCAAACTCCAAGACCAATAAACGCAGACCAAGACTCCCAACCAATCAAGATGAAGAAAAAACCATTCTAACACAGCAGTAGGCTAGCACCAAATTTAAAACAGAAATGGCTGTAAAAGTCTGACTCACAGACGAACACAATACAGAAGCCTGATGATGGCAGATGAGATTCTGCCGAAACGTTGCTACAACTTTAAAAGCACAACTATAATGACGTGGGAAAATACCCGAACAAAGCTGAATACCAAACATACATACATACATACATACATACATACATACATACATACATACATACATACACACATACACATACACATACACATACACATACACATACACATACACATACACATACACATACACATACACATACACATATACATATACATATAAAGATATTTTTACCAGAAGGTATCCATGCTGCCAACTTCTATGTTTCTTGAACAAAGCAAGAATAGAATAAGTATAAAGGATTTAACAACCTAGAATCAAAAAATGAAATAGTAACACAAAGGTTGCAAAAATCAATGCAATATCATAGCATCAGACAAGGACTGGAAATCTTTCCAGTTTCAAAAACTTGCTGGTTCATCTTGAGATTAGAGCAATGTACGAGGTGGAGACACAATGTCAATTTTCTAATTTTAAATTCTGGATGAAATTTATCTGCTTTTAAAGGTAATATGTAATATTACACTTACTTGAAATTATGGTAAGCATTTTGGAACAGTCTCATTGTACTGTGCAAGATCCTGAACATCTGCCCCAAGATTTTACACTAGTGGCAACACAATTTCCAAAGGTGTTTTTTTTTAAAGTTTTACTGGGGCTTTTAGCACACTATTTGGAAACTACTTTATATGCTTTTAATTGCCAGAATGACATTTGCAGCCACATAACATTTCTCAAACCAGAGCCTTTGGATTATAAAATTCAGCACTGAAGAGGACTCATTTCCCAAACTGTTCATGAACATGCAGCTAATGAACATAAAGTAGGCAATAACACTAGACCAGGTGTGTTTTTTGGCCAATACATGCCATTACATAGCTGAGCCAAAAAGTACATTGCAGATGAATGAATGTTTTAACAAGCCCAAAATGTAGATATAGTGGCTGGCAAACATATCACAACCCCATATATATAAACATGTTGAAATATCCATAGAGTAGAGATACTATAAAAATTTGACATGCCCAAAATAGTTTCTGTAGTGTAGCCGTATTGTGCAATTCTAAGAAGACGTTTTAGACATTCCTGTAATGGGTAATTATCATTAAAGAAATGTTAGTGAGATACTGAAAATCACATGGATACAGCTGACAATGAAAAGATCCATATGTCTTTCAAATGCCATGTGTGATGTCTACTGCATAGTTTATGTCAAGCTTCCCAAAATGGGTGTTTTGTGTCTGTTGCACTATATCTCCCATCGTACTCAATCACCCTGGTTTGGATAATGGGAGATGCTGTCTAAAACATGATGCATAACTGTTACGAAAGGGATCTATGAAGGGGGAGGTGATGTGATAGACTACAGCAACACAGCAGGTTTCAGGAAAAAAGGGGCATATTCAAAGGAGGTGTGGGAGACAAGAGACAACCCAACCCAGAGCTGGATCTTTGAAAGAAGATAGTGATTCTAGATGCTTCCAAATTATATCCACTAGCTTTGAGTAATATAGGTTTAACTTGGCAAGATTCTATTTATAAGGTGTATGCAAATAAAGAACTGAACTTCAGCTGGATTGTTTTATATCATTCTTGGGCTGGGCCTGACATCAATCTTCTAGTCCGTCATATCACCTTCATAGAAATATTCCATAAAAAATAACAGATTGAATAACAGATTTCCTTCAGAATCCCTCCTCCCATTTTCCACTTCAGGAAGTGCCTTATCAAGTTGAATCACAGTACAATTATTGTTCCATTATGTACTTGATATTTCCCTGACAAAAATGCAAACTTGGTGCTTCTTTTTTCATTTAATTCCAAAATATACCTGACAATATATTCGAATGATTTATTCATCTACTATCACTTCTGTAGTGCTCTACTCCCAAAAGCAGTGCCTTCCAAAATGAGTTGCACCAACCTAGGACATGTTGCTATAAAGCAAAGAGATTGTATTTATTTTTCTCTATTGACTGTTCATGTGCTGTGGCACAGGGTTCTGCAAAGCTTTAAAGAAATGGTTTGATATGATGAGACTTCAGTTGAATCACCCTATCAAAACAGATGCACAAATTAAACCGGGTAGCTTAAAAATGCTTTGTACTCTTTTGAATATTCTTGTAGATCTGATTCCCACTCTCCTGCTGCTTCTGGGATTGTTATGAACATGTACAATGTTGCAACTCCATTTTGAATGAAATCAGAGATAGCTCATAAAGATATACTATAGCAACTAAAATTTTGGAGACACTAAACAAGCTATGCCCTGCTGGATCATCCTGGTGTGGTACAGTGGTTAGCATGCACACAAACTCTACCCAAAGCCAGGAGTTTGATCCTAATGGGATTCAAGGCCAACTCAGCCTTCCATCCTTCAGTGGTTGGTAAAATGAGGATCCAGATTGATGGGTACAATATGCAAATAATCAACCTCCCAGAGAATGCTATAAAGTGGTATGGGGTGGTATATAAGTCTAAGTGCTATTGCTATTGCTATCTTTTCAGAAATATTTTCTTACCAGATTCTGCAATGCCTTCAACAGTGACAGAGCTTGTAATGTAATGCCTTCACTGGAAATTTGGGATACATTCAGGGATACATGTGCCTAGAAAATAGCCCATGTTGTACTATATAGCACAAACATCAGCAGAGGAAATGTTTTATGACATTTTGTATTATGTCATAAAATGTTTATGATGTTTATGTCATAAAATGTTTTATAAAATTTTCCAAATTTTAATTCCACAGGAGTCCTGGGTCCTGGACTTGGGATCATTCTGTAAATTAGCTCATTTGAGGTAACTTTGTTTCAAAAATTGTTTCCCTATGATGTACAATTTCACTTGGTTAAAGGTTATGGGAACAAGAATTTTAATAATTAGATTATTTAATTAGGTTGTTTGGGGCACTAATAAACTTTTGTGAACTTATTAGCAAGGTTATAGTTGATCTAAGTGCACATTTCTAAAGACAGTTTTGGGATGTTTAAAAATATTTCTCTTTAAATTTCTACTGCAAACACTGCTGGAAAGTTAATTTAAAATATTACTCTGAAGTAAATTACATATTTATTCCGACTTGTGGAGTTCCTGTGTGAGGAAATTGTCTGCTAAAATCCATCCACCATTTCATCTGAGGGTGAGGGTTCATTCTCTGAGCTTGCAGGTTGGTTTTCAAACGTTTCATTACCAGGCTAGGTTTTTTGTTAAAAAATAAAACCAAAAAATAAAGCAAATTAGTTATATAAGCATAGCAGTGAGGGAAAGAGAAAAGTCTAATAATACTTTCCCCCCCCCCTCATTTTGTTAATCAACCTGTCAGTGCAAAGTCCTGTCTACAGCACAGAAGCAGAAAAAGGGAAAAAATAAAGTTTGTAATGAAAAATTATAAAGAGAAATCTATGAAAGTTTTTCCATCCCCCATTTCTGCTCTATTCTATACTGAAAGGGGAAACGGCAGTTATGTTCTCTTCCTAATATGAGCTCACTCACTTCTTTCCTATCTATATTCATCAGTTTTCAGGAGCCCAGCAGATACATGTCAAAATGATGAGTCGCAGCCTTGTTTCAATAGAAAGTATCAATCTGCTGGTACATATTCTGTCTGACTTGATAGAATTTAAGAGTTACTACAGGCTCTACGGTTCCACGGCAGAATGTAATTTTGAACTCAGTCCTTAGTGATGGACAAGATATTCTATTAAAGTGGTTGCCTCAATGAATTCAGGAAAGAGCTTTCCCAGAAGTATGTCTTGGAAGTTTTGCCAATCTATTGTGCATTTGTGTGGGGACCAACAACAGAAATGAATTCCTTGTGTGTCCAATCATACTTGGCCAATTAAGAATATTCAATTTTCTAACATGTTTTCTCTATTAACAAATTTCTTATGTTTTCAGCCCTCCTTCCCACTTCCCATCACACCTACCCCCTCAATTGAAAACTGCCCAGAGTCACTAGGTGGCATATACAGTTAATAAATAATAGTAATAATACGGTAATAGTTTTCCTTTGCTTCTCAGGCAATACAAAATGTATTATTTTCCATGCCTCTCCCTTTCTCAAACCTTGTTTGAGAAATAATTGTTTCTGTCTATTGGAAAGATAATAATTTTTTACAAGAAAGCAGATGTGTCAGGGTAGAAAAAAATATATTAGAAATGATAGAGGAATGCAAAGAACAATATTTGTTTCTCTATATAATAGAGAAAAGTTCATTCCATGTCAAAAAATCTTTATGCTTTGCATTTCCCAAACCATACTCCTAGCAGCTGATGATAGCAAATTCAGATAGAAGAACATACTGGGATTATTGTAAAAGTCAATATTGCTAAATACTTGACAATTAAATCACATAAGTACACATCTCAGCCAGAGAAAATCCAGCTCTTATGTCAGTTTAAAGTCTATTCAGTCATATACTCTCTGTTACACATCAACTTGCAATTTGTTTAAATCTTGATAGCAGCACAGTTCTCTAGACAGTCTCCCTGTAGAGGTCAAGCTAAAAAAGAAATATTCTGCCAAATTCAGCCATCTCTGCTTTGATATTGAGCATGTTGAGCATGTTGAGTTGAATTGTATGGCTTTTTATGTTATTATTTAGCTTGGAAGCCTCGTAGGAATGCTTTACATTGTTTACTTCATATGATTTCCCTTTATATTATTGAGATATGTCAGGGGGCACGTATGTTTGATAAAATATGATTACTATTTGTAATACTAATATGGTAGTACTAAATAATAACATATCATTTATTATTATCTTAACCACCAAGAGTCATTTGATTGGACCAGGATTCAAATATAATAGGTGAATAAATAACATTTACATTTACCCATGCACCCTGGCTGGCGGGTCCAGCGGAGAGAGCCCAAAGCTGCCCGTCCTTTCCACCCCTCGCCCAGCCTGTCCCCGTCCCCACGGCTCTCCAAACGTGCCAGCAGCTCCAAATGCTGCAGCGGCACGGGCATCGGGCAGAGGCATTCACTCAGCAGGGCTCAGCTTGGAGGAGGACACGGCGCAGGCCATCACCTTGCCTCCCTGTCCATGGATGGGTGGGCACTATCACTGCCTCAGGCAGCCTCTCCCAGTAGCCCCTTCAGGTTCGGGCTGGAGGGACTTGGGAAGCCAAGCTTGGGTCAGCCCGGCTCTTTCACTTGGCAGGCGGGCGCGTACCTGCGGCTCGCTTTCCTGGCTCTGCCCAGCCCTCCCGGCTCTGTGCAGCCCTGGCGGGATGAGCGGAGGGCCTGGTGGGGAGGCGCTCACTGCCTTGGCGAGAGCTCCACCGCTGGGCAGGAGGGCCCGCCTGTCAGCTGTGCTGGGTGCCCCAGGCGAAGCTCTTTGCGCTCTGCCCGGCGCCAGGCAGGAATGGTGGCTGGGTACTTTTCCTGGGGTGGGCCGATCCCATGCTGTGGCCCCGGGAGATTCGCCTCCCCATGTGGGGTTGGGCTGCCTTCTCGGGCAGGGGAGGCTTTGTCGTAGTAGGGCGTTATTTTTAAAAGAATGGACTTTGGCTTCGAACGATGCCCAGGAAGGTGGTGACAGGAGCGCCTGAAGCTGAGTGTCTCCGCCGGGCTCTGGTTGCAGGGAGGAGCCACATGGCTGCGCCAAACGCCGCGGCAGCATGGGAAGAGGGAAAGCAACGGTGGCAGAAAGTCTCCCAATATGAAGTGCACCACCAACGCCGAAGTCAACATCCACCCAACGCCGTCGCCACCCACAAGGGGAGGGAAATTAAATCACCCCCGAAAAGACGGCCTAGCCATTTTTTCGGGGGTCAAAAAAAAATAAGGCCCAGCCTTATTTTGTGAGAAACACGGTATATATATGTGGTGTGTGTGTGTGTGTGTGTGTGTGTGTGTGTGTGTGTGTGTGTATAATTTAAGTTCTCTTAGGCATGAATTAATCTTATAGTTTATTAACTAAGCTAGTATTGGGAGGCAGGAGGAATGACTTTAGTAGATGGTTTATTATAGCTGCAGAAGTTATATGGGCTTAGTTAAAGGGTATATTTTTTTCCAGAGCAGATTATAAATATCATAAATAAACCATAAGGGGAAAAAATTACAGCTATTTTTACACCATGCATTGGTAGCAAATCTACAGTGGTTGTTCAATGACAGCCTGAAATGATATAGAGTTGGGAGCCTATTACTGGGTAGCTAACAAGGGTTAAAAATATTACAATGCAAAAACAAGCCAATAAAAGAATTAAACAGCATGTCAGGAACTTGTTGTAACTGACTAAATGACTATTATGTTTTTTTTTTGGTCTGCACACGTTGTTAAGATTAGCTTAACTACAGTTTCCTGAATGAAGTACAATTGGCTATTTATAGCTTACTCAAAGCCATAAACCAGTGTTTACAAATCCACAATAATGGGTTTATTCAACCAGCATTATGCCATAGTGTAACACATGACTCCAGCCCGTCCTCATTATGACATTGTCATTTTTTATGTATGGAGGATGCCATTCTCACAACAAAGAGCCCATATTTTGAGAATGTTGTTTTATAGGAAGAAGTGAATAAACAAGCTTTGTTTTGATTAATTTTATTCTATAAGAAAGAAGGCAAAGGTTTTTTTTTTAAATTGCAGAGAGTACATATTAGCCAATGGTGGGATTCAAATAATTTAAGCACTGGTTCTCTGCCTTAATGACTGGCTGGGTGGGCACGGCCAGGGTGGATGTTGCTAAGGGATATGACAGCACTTAGCCTCCTGCAGCACTCTGCCAGCCAAATGGGGCATGGAGCTTAATTACAAAATGTGGGCTTTGCTTTGTGACATCCAGATCCAGTGAGAAACAAATGTGAACTGCACAAAAAATACACTTTTGTTTGGTTATGAAGAAATATCCCCAAAGTCAGATGTACACTAAACGTAGACTGACTTTTAGTTACACACCTCCCCAGCAAACAGCAATTTTTTTTTGTAAATTTTATTTGAGTTTTCACAAAGAGAAAAAAAATACAAATAAAACATCTTTTTTGAAAGTAGCATAATCCCGGGTTACATTTCTTCGTACAGACACAAATTCAGGTTCATGCTAATTTTTATATTCTATTCCATACCTTATTACTATTTTACATTTTCTGCATAGCTTCTCCCCTCTTTTAATTTTCTCAATTTTATTTTAATTATCTTTTCTCAATTCAAATCATTGTATTTATATTTTTTGTCTGTCCTGTTTCAATTATCTATTATCCTTTCTCATTAAACAAAATTTCTCCTGCAGTTACTAATTGTAGTATGATGCCTTTATATCTTTTAAGTTTATCCATTTAACTCTTATTTAGGCTTCAATATATACCCTAAAGTTATAACATTCAATATAATACATAACTTCCATTCGGATTCTGCTTGGTACATTCTTAAAATACACACTATATTCTTAAAAAAAGAAAAAAATATAAATATATGTAATTAAAACAACACATTCCATACCAATTCAATTTTATCATTAATATTAATATTCATTAAAGTCTTAACTTCTTTGACATTACTTTTCAATTAAATATCATACTTCTATGGGAACAATTATAAGCTTTCCATAATTAATTCCCTTATATTTTATAAAACATTAACTAATTAAAATGGTCCCGTTCCATCCTAATTCAATTTTCTCATTTATTTTATTTCACTTATTTTATTCACAAACATTTCACTAAATTACACTATTTTATCCCTCATTTTAATCATACATTGTTTCCAATTTTCTAAAGTTATTTCTATTACTAATATAACAATACAATCTTATGTACCTTTACAGAATCCCTTTTTCAGTTAGATTTTCCCCCATTATCTCTAAATAGGTCCTGTTTCTCTATATCTTGCTCCGGTCCTTTGTAACTTCTTTTCCTTTCCTTATTCCCTCTCTTCTTCTCTCTCCCCTTTTTACCCCCTTGTCTCTCTCCCTCTATTTCTCTCTTCTGTATTCCCCTCTTCTGTTGTTTTCCAGTATTATACTTATTTTTCTAATTATTTTTCTTTTCTTTGGTTGTTTTTTTAAGTCTTAAATTCTCCATTCTCTTTCCCCCCTTTCCTTTTTCTTCCCCACATAAAATTACTTGTTCATTAAAGATGGCTTCTTCTTTGTCCCAGTCTTCTTGTTTTGCAGACGTTTCTTGTTGTTTCTCATAGTTCCAAATCTCCATTTCTAAGAATTGAAAAATGAAGCCAAAAGAACCCTTCCCTTCTTGTGCATCTTCTTTGTACTTTTTAAGTTCCATTTTCAATTCATCCAGAAGTGGTGGCATTGTATAGATTTTTAAACAACCACCCGATTAATTTTAGTCATTCAAATGTAATAACCAAGAATCCAAAGATCACCAAATAATCCAAATATACGCAAACTGTTTCTTTTTGCTCTTTTTTTTCACTTTCTCTTCCTGGGGTTACTCTTTAGTTACAAAGTTTCAGTTAGAATGTATCTTTTAGAAGTCTTGTTGAAGTTTTGCTGTAGATTCTTTTTAATTCCAGGCAGTCTCCTCCCTCTTCCAGATCCTGCCCTTATTCTTTTTCTCTCCCTTCCTGCTTATGAAAAAAAAAAATTTTTAGTGTCCAGAAATCCTTATTATCCATTTGACATTTTGTTTTATTTTCAGCTTAATTGCGGATTTTTCTGATTTCTTATTTAAGTCACTTAGTTGTCAGTATAGGGAAGGAGAGAGAAGGGAAAAAAACCCAAACCTTTCCCCTTTCACTTTCCTTCACTGCTTCCGACTCTTTTTTGGGAGCGATGTTATTTTTTTGTAAGTTTAAATTCCAGGGTACCTTAGTTGTTGCTTTTACAATTTAACCCGGTCAGCCAAAACTTTCACTTCATATCTTCCTCCTGCACATTCTTTTCCAGTCGAGTTCTTCTTTGTGGTGGCCATTTCTGAACCACCGCTGCAACTGCCTTCAGGAAAGGAAGTAATGGCCAGCTGAGGAGGAGAGATGCGGCTCTCCTCAACCCTGCTGGCAGTCTCCCCCCTCTTCACCACCTCTAAGGGGTGGCTTAGCTCTGAAACCAGCCAGCTTGGGGCGCTCCAGCGGTGAGCCCAGACTGAAACCGCGCACGATCGCAGATTTCTGTCTGTTGCTGAAGAGACTTCAAACCGGAACCAGCAAACAGCAAATTTTGAAGTGCCAGGTAAAGAGGATTCATTTTAGGATGAGTTACCACAGTTTGCATGTTGGAGGTTCCTAAAAGAATGCTGGGAAACTCTGCATTTTAAAGAACATTTGAGGGAGGGCTGCAGAATAGCCCTTCTCTGCCTGAGGCTATAGAGACTCAGCAACAATCAAAACACTGTTTGTGAAGTAACAGATCAACACTGACAGGGTAAGTCACTAGTATATGAAAAAAGAGCAAATTCCACTCTCTTCTAGTACTGATGATGTTACCTAGTTTGGTAATGAAACATCTGCAAGAAAACCATCAAGCTCAGAGAGCACCAAGGAACCCACAATTCAACCCTGAGCTACAAATATTCTCTTCTATTGATAAATACGTTTTGGTTAGAGAGACTCGGAGCCTGCCTTATATGAGAGGGGTCCCAGTGGATTTCATTCTAAATTTTGATATGATTTCTATAAATAAGGAATGTAGAATAATAATGGCTGAGTATTTAATCCTTCATACATCAAAAATACAAAGCTAAGGGATAAACAAATAAAAAATAGATTTGAAAAAAGAAAAGACTCAGGAAAGAAAAAGAGCAAAAGTCTAAGAAAGAAAGAGGAAAAGAAAGAAAACTGAACAAGAATGATTTCTAACTTTCTTTGGTACAGATGTAACTAAAAATATATATCAAACACTTAACATTTGTCAACATTATTTCCACAATCCCTTATTTAATCATCAAAGCTCAAACCAACTTTTAATTTCAGTTTCTCACAAAAAATCCAGTAATGGTTCATATCGCTTCAATCACTATTTGTTAACAAAACCACAACTGATTTATTTAATTGTAAATAAAACAGGAATGGAAAATCCTAAGCTCTAGTGTAGACCCATGCTTCTCAAGTTTGGCAACTTTAAGGTGCATGTATTTCAAGAATTCCCATGACAGCATGAAGTTCGCCCATTTTAAACTTGTCAAGGCTGAAAAATGCTGATCTATAGATAGGAATCTTTTCTATTCCACTTTTACTGGTTCCTACTTACATATGAGCAATCATAATGCAAAATCCCCATTCCCAACTCACAGGGGAGCAGGGGTTTGGGGCCTGGAAGGCCTCCTGCACCACCCTGGAAGCTAAAATGGGATGCGGAATGGCCATGTGATGCTCCCCTATGCCCCATTTTGGGCCTGGAAGGGTTCCTGCACCACCCTGGAAGCCAAAACAGGGCAGGGAAGGGGTGGGTGGAGCCAGCCAGAGGTGAGATTAGCTGGTTCTTGGAACTGGGGAAAAATTAACAACCAGTTTGCTCCAATTGATGCAAACTGGCTGAATACCACCTCTGATATTAGCTTTATACAACTCATCTTGCATGTCCTTGAAATTTGGCAGTTGACTACAACTCCTTAAGTTCCAAGCAAGAAATCCAAGAAAGAGGCCATCTCATATTTCACAATTATGTTTTGCTTCTCATTATTTTCCCTGTGCCACTTGCTAATGTCACTGTCACACCAAGCTTTTGCAAAAATAACTACTAACATTACATGACCATTACTGCAGAGTTTCTTAATCAAAAAGAATCTGTCTAGGAAACAAAACATCCTAAGCAAGGTCCCAAGAACAATGCATTGGTAGATTCAAATGCAGAATAAAGAAGCGGAGAAGTTCAGTGAACTATTTCACTTAAACATTTCCACTGATTGTCATGAAGTATTCATGCTGCACATCATTAACTTTTAGTCTAGTCCGTCAACTGTGAAATTCACAGTTAGCATACAGGACATCTAGGCACTGACTGGTTGTTTTATTCATAATATAAATCTGAAGATGCTTGATCTTTCTTAAGGTGACATCCCATTTCAGAAATAAAGGACAGTAAAGATTAAGGGAACTTTGAAGAGAAGAATAGTTTTCTTACAGGCAGCAAAGCAATATTATCCCCACTATTATATGATGGAGAGCTCTCTTTTTTTTCAATTTCAAAGGACAAAAGCTAAAAAAAAAAAGTTTTAAATGATAGACTCTTCTAGAAATGTAAAAAACATGAGCTGGACAGAGTTTTAATTCACAGTGCCAACTGTGCAAACACAAATAGAGATGGAATTTATGCCAATAAAGAGTTGAGAAACACCTTGATTGACATAGGAGGCTGTCACAAAAACAGCAATAGAAGAATAAAAGTGGCTCACCTTCATTTCACCATTTCCATTCTCCCATTCATCCTGAAATTACTGTTTATTGAAAACCTCACATATGGGTAAATAGCAGCTAAGGAGAGGCAATTTTAAGCAAAGGAATGTTTTCTTGGCTGGGGATAGTCAATCTAACAGATAACAGATAATCAGAGTTGGAAGGGACCTGTAGGTCATCTAGTCCAACCTCCTGCCCAAGTGGGAAACCCTATACCATTTCTGACAAATGGCAATCCAATGTCTTCTTGAAAGTCTCAACTGATGGCGCTCCCACAACTTCCGAGGGCAAGCTGTTCCATTCATTGATTGTTCTCATTGTCAGAAAGTTTCTCCTTATTTCCAGGTTAAATCTCTCCTTGTTCAGTTTCCATCCATTATTCCTTGTCTAGCCTACAGGTGCTTTAGAAAATAGCTTGGCCCTTTCCTCTCTGTGGCAGCCCCTTAAATATTGGAAGACTGCTATCATGTCTCCTCTGGTTGTCTTCACTAGATTAGCCATGCCGACTTCCTATAACCGTTCTTCATATGTTTTAGTCTCCAGTCCCCTAATCATCCTGGTTGCTCTCTGTACTTTTTCTAGAGTCTCAACATCTTTTTTATAATCTGGTGACCAAAACTGGATGCAGTACTCTAGGTGTGGTCTTACTAAGGCTTTATAGAATGGTATTGGTACCTCATTTGATCTTGATTGTATCCCTCTGTTAATGCAACTTAGGATTGCATTAGCTTTTCTAGAACAGTCCCTGCCCAATTGTAATAGAATGTCGGAAAGACCTTGAGACGTTGGGCCCAGAGATACTTCTGAGGGAAAGGTCAGATAAGAGACAACATAACCCACAGTCATATAGTGGGTGTGGCAAGAGATTCAGAAGAGACCCTCAGTTTTTTGGGTGTAAAGGAAGTAGGAGGGAGAACTGTGTACTGTAAATTCTGCTGATGTAGTTTTACAATGAAATAGAATTAACTCATCTGGCAGTGACTCCTAACTGGTTTATCCTACAAGGCCTACATAAGTGTAGAAACCTCATCATATTTCTTTATCTTCCAAAGAGAAGTAGGCCTTTTAAGCATTAAAAATTTGAACCTGTAATATGTACTTAGGTCCTTATAGACTCCAGATAGACAAACCAGTCAAATAAATAAATAAACAAACAAACCGGAGACGAGAAAGGTTGGCAGTACAGGTAGACCTCAAGTTGCAACTGTTCATTTAGTGACTGTTGAAGATACAACAGCACAGAAAAAAGGAGCATGACCATTTTTCACACTTATAAGCATTGCAGCATCCCCATGGTCACTTGACCAAAATTTCAATGCCTGGCAACTGGTTCACATTTATGTTGGTTGCAGTGTCATGGGGTCATGTCACCTTTTGTGATTTTCTGACAAGCCAAGTCAATGGGGAAGCCAGATTCACTTAATAATTATGTTACTAACTTAATAACTTCAGTGATTCGTTTAAAAACTGGGGCAAGAAAGGTTGAAGAATGGAGCAAAATTTACTTAACAACAGAAATTTGGAGCTCAATTATAGTCATAAGCCGAGGACTAACTGTATTTTCCCCTGTTATTATAAGTTATGATACATCATATTATTTCAATATAATGATATTAATATAGTATATATTCAAGATGTGCTATTTCAGTATCTTAGAATATTGTAAATAAAAAAAGAAAAAAAGAAAAAGTGTACATTCTATCAATATTAATTATAATTTAGGACATTGGTGTCATTAGTATTATAATTACTTGTTTTCCCATTTGGATTTAAATACAGTATCCCAAGGAAGAGATTAAAACAGAACACATTGTGATATACATCAAGATATTTGTTACATAATAACTGTTTCAGTTTTAAATGACTTAATATTGAATTCTCCATTATATTGTTATGGAGAAAATAATAACAATACAAAGGTTGGCAATCTCCTAGCTGCTACTGAATTTATCTAGAAGAACATTTCAAAGTGATTTTGAAATTTCCTGTTTGGGCAGAGCAGTCAAGAAATTTCAATAGAGGACAAAGGGCTTTGATCAAATTGCACATTTTTCAGAGAATCTTGCATTTTCCAGCTTTTAATAGCACTTAGCAGCTTCTGTCTTATTTCATGCAACAATGTGGCTCTGAGTAGAAGTTAGCACATCATGCCTCAGGCTAGAATTTCCTTCAGCCAGGCACTTCCATTTTTCCACTGACATTCCAGGATAAGTGTAATCGTTTACTTTACAAGATTATTTTAATAAAGTTTGTTGGCAGCATACATGAAGATAATTTACTACAGTTGAAATGTTAACACAACAATCATGCTATATAACTGCTGTAAAACCAAAGTTAAGTTAGAAAACTCTGGAGAACACACACACAAAAAGTCAGTGGATAGCCTAGTCCTGCTCTTCCACTAGAACAGGAAAGATTTAGACAGTGTTCTTCTTCCTAAACCAATACAAAATTGGAGCTTTAATGCTGATTAACTTCTTGTTCCTATCATTAGCCACCCTGCCTATTACAATAAGGACAACAGCAAGGTTTCAAAGAAGTCACTACAAGGGCAATAGTAAATGATAGCATATAAATAAAAAATGCTAGCTATTCCAGTGTAGTAAAAATATTGATGGTGAGATGGCTTAATTAGATAGCTTGATGGTTAATCAAGTTCTGAACACCTGCGAGATTATTATATGTTTTTTTTTAAATGTCTGTTGTCTTCTATTATATGTTTTTTTTTAAAATGTCTGTTGTTCAAATTCATATGCACTGGTTTGCTTTACAGCTTCGGTGCTCATTTTTTACCCAGTATGTTTCCTTTATAGTGCATGTGTGTGCATTTATCCTATTAAGCACATTGCTTTATTTGTATTATGCCCAGATAGTCAAAGCTAGATAAAGTAATCTCCCAACAGCAGACTTAAGTTCCTGGCATGGTAACTTAATTGTAATTTCTGTTTTGTTCTTTTACTTTGTTCAGTGGTGCATTGAGCTATTACTCACTTTTGACCTGTCATGAAGCTAGTGTCAGTCTTGTCTGATTGTTTTCATTTGTATCCTACCTGGCTGTACCCAATTTCTATTCATATAAATCCTGGGAAGAATAACTGGTCCCGCAGAGGCTTCCTGAGGCCATTGCTTGCAAAGGTGCTGAATAAATTTCAAAACATGAAGTCCGTAATAATGAGGTTTTGACAGTGCTACTGATAGTAGCTGGCCTTGAGAAATTATTTCGAAATGATTTTCCCTAGGAGGAGATAAAACATTTTACTCTAACCTGAGTTGCATACGAGCAGTGTTAAAAATAAGTTCTATTAAATGCTCCATTCAAGGAAAATGAATCAAGGGGTAATTACCCCTTCTTAAGAAAAAGTCAAAGATCTCCATCAGTAGAAAGAAGGGAGATTGCATTTCATTTCTACTGGGCTAACAGAGAGTTAAGCTTCCTATTAACTTTCCAAAATTCACCTGCTGGTTATTGTTTTGTTTTAAATGATCAAGTCTGTAAGATTGAAAGATTCACTATGTCCAGTAAAAGCAGGCAATAATAGTGATGGACTGTGAAGTGCCTGTATCTTCCAAAGCTTTTTTTCTTTATAAAAGTATGAAGATTGTGACTACCTATTTTTATATCTTTATTTCTATATGCCCTATATAAATTTTAGTACAAGAAAGAAAAGGAAGGAAGGAAGGAAGGAAGGAAGGAAGGAAGGAAGGAAGGAAGGAAGGAAGGAAGGAAGGAAGGGTGGGTCTGAAGATTTGGCTTTGCCAATTGGCCTCAAGTCCTGATGTGGGCATGTCATTCTGGAGGTGGTTAATGGGTTAAAGTAAGGCAATTCATTATAAGGTAAGATTCCACCTCCTCCCTGTGTGTATCTTGCTCACTTCCTTCCCATTTTTATTCCTTTTAAAGTCAATTTTAATAATTTTTATTGTTTTAATAGTTTGTCTTATTGCTTTTATTGATTGTAAGCCTCCTAGAATCTCCTCCAGGAAAGATAAGTGGCATATAAGTAAAATAAATAAATAAATAAATAAATAAATGAATGAATGAATGAATGAATAAATAAATAAATAAATAAATAAATAAATAAATAAATAAATAAATAAATAAATAAAGGACTATATATCAGGTATGTCCGAAATTGTCAACTTTAAGACCTGTGAACCTTAACTGGGAATTCTGGGAGTTGAAGTCCACAAGTCTTAAAATCGACATGGCTGGATACTCCTACTATATGCTATGCTGCATGTATGATCCTAGATGAGTGTTTCTCAACCCAGACAACTCTAAGATGTATGGACCAATTCCCATATCTCCTGGAGAATTCTGAGAGTTAAACACCATACACCCTAGACTTGCTACATTGAGAAACACTGCCTTAGATAGGTAATTCTTCTTTTCCTGTGATATTCCAAAGCGCAGATGGTTCTCTCTCTGTAGAAAGGAACCAAGGCATTAAGCAACATACATACATACATACATACATACATACATACATACATACATACATATATATATATATATATATATATATATATATTCTTCAAATTAAGGAACAGAGAAAATTGACTCCGACTCCTCTGAAGCTCTGTCTTCTTGTTCTTCAATCGCCATTTCCATTTTTTCTAGGATAGAGCAAAGTGATTCGCCTCTTTCCTGTAGTAATTCTCTCATATTTTTAAGTTCCATTTTTAATTCCCGAAGAGATATCATCACTACACGCTCCTGTATTTTATGGTTGTTAAAGTCCACAAAAAAAAATCCACTTTTACTTTCCTTCTTTCTTTCAGTTTTCTAAGGTTCTCAGTTATTCCAGTCAACAGTTTATACCAAAAACATCAGGCAGTCCCACAAACAGTCTCTCCTTGCTTTTTTTCTTTTTTCTGATTCTGCTTTCACTTTCTAGAATTCTTACTTTGTTTCAATATTTCTGTAATGTTATATCCACCCAAGTTCATTCAAAAACAGGATGCTTTCCCTTTTATTTGAGCCAAATTTTTGTCAAGAGATGACACTCTCCATTATACAAAGTCTTCACCTTTTTCCCCTATTTTTTTATTTAAGGTTTTTCGAACCTCAATATTCCAGCACAGTCCAGTCTCCAATTTGTAAACTTTGCTATTATTATTCTTT
The DNA here is from genome assembly GCF_049901735.1 of Notechis scutatus. NCBI lineage: Eukaryota > Metazoa > Chordata > Lepidosauria > Squamata > Elapidae > Notechis > Notechis scutatus. Next base: position 125,556,889 of record NC_142011.1, read on the forward strand.
GACAATCTTAAGTCCAGCTTTATTTTATGCCTGTTTATTCCCAAAATATTTTAGTCCAATTTTGTTAAATCTTTAATTCCAGCTTCTTCCTTTCCTGGTTCGAAGCCCCGCTTAGCTGTCAAAAATATTTTCTTTTTTTTTTCTCTGTCCCTTTGTAATTTCACCGCTCACTTTTCTTTTCTTAAAAATTCTATGTTACCTTAATCCCGGGGGTTTAGTTGTATTGCCCAGTTGTCCCGGTTCAGATGTTATCCACCTCTTTCTTCCCTCCTGCACAAAGCTTAATCCAGCTGAGTCGTCCTCTTCGGGGTGGCCATTTTAGATCACCGCTGCAGTCGTCTTCGGGGGAAAAAAAACAAGCCCAAGGGGGGAGATGCAGCTCCCCACAATCTGGCTTGCTGCTTCCCCTTACTCCGCTGCCCCTCCAAGGCAGTTTCAGCCCCTAATCATAATAATTGGGGCTCTCCGACGAAAGAGCATGGATGATAGCCGCAGAGAGTTGCGATCTACCGTCCGTCAGCGAGGAGGCTCCAAATTCTTCCTCCAGATATTTTAACCTATTTTTGTATAGCTTTCTAAGAAATCTGCTCTAAATTGAAGATAAGAAAACAGACTTTTACTTATCCACACATCCTTAGATAATATTCATTTCACTTTACGTAGTTATAATATGCACATTTCAAACTTCATCATTATGCTTGAAAACATTAAGAATAATTTAAATCCTCATTGAATGTTTGCACTGGTTTAGCAAGAACTCCATAAGATTCAGGGCCTTCTGATTTGAGTTCCTTCGGCGACAAACAGAAATCCGTGATCATCCACGGTTTTGGTCTGGGCTCGCCGCTGGAGCGCCCCGAGCCGGCTGGTTTTGGGGCTAAGCCACCCCATAAGGGTGGTGAAGAGCGGGAAGACTGCCAGCAGGGTTGAGGAGAGCCACATCTCTCCTCCTCATCTGGCCATTACTCCCTTTCCCAAAGGCGGTTGCAGCGGTGGTCAGAAATGGCCACCTCAAAGAAGAACTTGACTGGAAAAGAATGTGCAGGAGGAAGATAAGAAGTGAAAGTTTTGGCTCACTGGGTTAAATTGCAAAAGCAACAACTAAGGTACCCTGGAATTTAAATTTACAAAAACAAAAAACAAAAAAAACATCTCTCCCAAAGAAGAGTCAGAAGCAGTGAAGGAAAGTGAAAAGGGAAAGGTTTGGTGTTTTTTTTCTTCTCTCCCTTTCCCTGTACTGACAACTAAGAGACTTAAATGAGAAATCGGAAAAATCCGCTTTGACATCAATAGGCAATTAAGCTGAAAATAAAACAAAATGTCAAAGGGATAATAAAGATTTCTGGACACTAAAATTTTTTTTCATAAGCAGGAAGGGAGAGAAAAATATTAAAAGGGCAGGATCTGGAAAGAGGGAGGAGACTGCCTGGAATTAAAAAGAATCTACAGTAAAACTTCAACAAGTCTTCTAAAAGATACATTTTAACTGAAACTTTGTAACTAAACAGTAGAACCCCAGGAAGAGAAAGTGAAAAAAAGGAGCAAAAAGAAACAGCTTGCGTGTATTTGGATTACTTGGTGATCTTTGGATTCTTGGTTATTGCATTTGAATGACTAAAATTAATCGAGTGGTTGTTTAAAAATTTATACAATGGCACTAATTCTGGATGAATTAAAAATGGAACTTAAAAAGTATAAAGAAGATGCACAAGAAGGGAGGCGTTCTTTTGGCTTCATTTTTCAATTCTTAGAAATGGAGATTTGGAACTATGAGAAACAACAAGAAACGTCTGCAAAACAAGAAGATTGGGACAAAGAAGAAGCCATCTTTAATGAACAAGTAATTCTATGTGGGGAAGAAAAAGGAAAGGGGGAAAAGAGAATGGAAAATTTAAGATTTAAAAAAACAACCAAAGAAAAGACAAATAATTAGAAAAATAAGTATAATACTGGAAAGCAACAGAAGAGGGGAATACAGAAGAGAGAAACCGAGGTAGAGAGACAAGGGGGTAAAAAGGGGAGAGAGAAGAAAAGAGGGAAGAAGGAAAGGAAAAGAAGTTACAAAGGACTGGAACAAGATATAGAGAAACAGGACCTATTTAGAGATAATGGGTAAAAATCTAACTGAAAAAGGGATTCTGTAAAGGTACATAAGATTGTATTGTTATATTGGTAATAGAAATAACTTTAGAAAATTGGAAACAATGTATGATTAAAATGAGAGATAAAATAGTTAGTGTAATTTAGTGAAATGTTTGTTAATAAAATAAGTGAAATAAAATAAATGAGAAAATTGAATTTGGAAGGAACTGGAACATTTTAATTAGTTAATGTTTTATAAAATATAAGTGAAAGGGGTGGGATTAATTATGGAAAGCTTATAATTGTTCCCATAGAAGTATGATATTTAATTGAAAAGTAATGTTAAAGAAGTTAAGATTTTATTGAATATTAACATTAATGATAGAATTGAATTGGAATGGAATGTGTTGTTTTAATTACATATATTTATAATTTTTTCTTTTTTCAAGAATATAGTGTATATTTTAAGAATGTACCAAGCAGAATCCGAATGGAAGTTATGTATTATACTGAATGTTATAACTTTAGGGTATATATTGAAGCCTAAATAAGAGTTAAATGGATAAACTTAAAAGATATAAAGGTGTCATACTCCAATCAGTAACTACAGGAGAAACTTTGTTGAATGAGAAAAGATAATAGATAATTGAAACAGGACAGACAAAAAATATAAATATAATGATTTGAATTGAGACAAGATAATTAAAATAAAATTGAGAAAATTAAAAGAGGGGAGAAGCTATGCAGAAAATGTAAAACAGTAATAAGATATGGAATAGAACATAAAAATGAGCATGAAATTGAATTTGTGTCTGTACGAAGAAATGTAACCTGGGATTACGCTACTTTCAAAAAAAAATGTTTTATTTGTATTTTTTTTGTGAAAACTCAAATAATTTTTTTTAAAAAAAGATTCAGATCAGCAACAATGATAAATATCTCTAGTTCAACTCACAAAACAACGCTGTCTCTTATATAGGAAGTTAGGAAGAGTAGCAGTAAGATTTGTACAGTAATATTCTAATTTTGTCCACCATCTTGTATATTTTGTGTAGGTGGTACTTACTTGTAATATTGAGCTGCATTTGCAACATTGTCAGGTTTTATCTAACTCATTTAATCCTAAAAGGCAATTACATTTCATCATTACTATTATAGTTCTACATATATGTTTACCAATCTACCAAAAGTTACACTATGTTTTTCAGTAATATAGCACTAGTGTCAAATAGAATTCTATTACTGTTTTTAAATGAATCAGTCCTAAAATGCTTTCTCTGATATGAAGACACAGAGATGGATCTCAGATAGAATGTGATAACTACTAGCCCCTAATTGTCAATTCTTTCTCAATTTCTTTGGTTGATTTCAAACCCATCTATCAGAAAGTAACATGAGAAACCAGGCCAAAGGTTTCCCTATTCCAAGTTCTCTCTGGCTAATCAATTGCCTTGAATAATTTATACTTGTGACACAATGTACATTCCAAAATTAAGCATATTCTGTGTTTAAATGATGGTGAATTGTTTCTATTCTTATACCTAAAGAAAATATATGAATGAAAAAGCCTATGGGAGTTAGAGCATTAAAACACAGGAGGGTTATGTTGAATAATTTAAAGGAACAATTAGCCACACTTTCATTTAAAATACATCAACACCAATTGATTGAAAAAAAATACTTTCTGGCAATATGCCTGGGACATCCCATTAAAAACATATAGTTTGTGTGTCTGTCTACATGCATGCATGTTGTCGTCTCATTCTTTGACCAAATGAAGTTTTCTCCAAGGAAGACAACACAAAGAAGGATTGCAGATGTTTTTTTAACCTATCTATTGAAATTGATCTCTAGACAGCTACCAACATCTGTTCTTATGTCAACACATTAATTATCTGCTTCTGTCACTTTACCCACAACATGCCATTTGAGTTCTATCAATTCCATTAAATCTTTTTTATTGGATGACCTTCATTGTCTTTATTTTTATTTATTTTATTTTATTTATTTGATTTGCCAATTGTTTACAAGATAATAAGTATAAATGTATACATAGTTGTGAATACATGAAATGGGTACATATAAGAAAAATAAAAGAAGAATAAGAGAAACAATAGGACAGGGACGGTAGGCACGTTGGTGCGCTTTATGCACGCCCCTACAGACCTCTTAGGAAAGGGGTGAGGTCAATAGTAGACAGTCTAAGGTTAAAGTTTTTGGGGTTTGGGGAAGAAACTACAGAGTCGGGTAGAGTATTCCAGACATTGACCACTCTATTGCTGAAGTCGTATTTCCTGCAATCAAGTTTGGTGCGGTTTACTTTGAGTTTGTATCTATTGTGTGCTCTTGTGTTGTTATGGTTGAAGCTAAAGTATTCATTGACAGGTAGGACATTGCAATGTATGATTTTATATACCATGCTTAAATCAGACCGAAGACGGCGTAATTCAAGGTTTTCAAGTTCTAGAATTTCAAGTCTGGTGGCATAAGGTATTCTACAACGAGTAGAGGAGTGGAGAACTCTTCTTGTGAAATATTTCTGGACTTTCTCAATTGTGCTAATATCAGATACGTAGTGTGGGTTCCAGACTGATGAACTGTATTCGAGTATTGGTCTAGCAAATGTTTTGTATGCTCTGGTTAGTAGTGTGATATTACCAGAGAAAAAGCTACGTAGGATTAGGTTAACAACTCTTAATGCCTTTTTGGCTATGTAGTTGCAGTGGGCTCTAGCACTTAGATCATTAGAGGTGAGTATTCCAAGGTCCTTTACAGAGCTTGAGTCATCAACAAGATCTTGACTATTCAGCTTGTATTTTATTTTCTGATTTTTTTGCCAATATGTAAGACAGAGCATTTATTTGTTGAGATTTGAAGTTGCCATTTGTTTGACCACTCTGATACATAGTCAAGATCTTTTTGTAGGGTAGCAGTATTGTCTGTGGTATTGAACAGCTTTACATCATCAGTGAAAAGAACGCAATTGCTCTTAATATGATCACAGAGGTCATTTATGTAGAGTATGAAGAGAGTTGGTCCTAGAACACTGCCTTGGGGGACACCACTATTGACAGGTACAGAATTTGATAGGACGCTCCCAATTTTGACCATTTGTTGTCTGTTTGACAGGAATGCTTCTATCCAGTTATGCAGTTGTCCAGAGATACCATAGGATTTTATTTTTAGGAGTAGTTTGTCGTGTACCACTGAATCAAAGGCTTTACAGAAGTCTATGTAGATTGCGTCTATTGCTTTGCCCTGGTCGAGTTGTGTCGTCCATATGTTTTTGCAGTGTAAGAGTTGCAGATTACAGGATAGTTTTTTTCTGAAACCAAATTGTTTATTGGAGAGTAGGTTGTTTGTCTCTAAGTGGAGGAGGATGGATTGGTTAATAATTGATTCCATGACTTTACAGGTGACGCAGCATAAGGAGATTGGTCTGTAATTTTCAACTAGGCTTGGGTCTCCCTTTTTGAAGATGGGGATGACTGTGGCTTGTGACCATAGGTTAGGCAAGGAGCTGGTCCTGAAAGATTTTTCAAAGATTATGCTTAGAGGTTTGGCTATGGCAGTGGATAGCTTTTTTAAGAAGTAGGCACATATTCCATCTGGTCCAATAGATAGAGATGGTTTTAGATTGCGTAGTGCTTTTTCAACATTGTCTTCTATAAAATCGATATGTATTAGATCATTGTTGTTATCTGTGGTACGGCTAGGAAATACTGGGCATGATCCATTGCTGTTTACAAATACTGAGCCGAAGAATGTGTTAAATATGTTGGCTTTAATGGTGTCGTCGTTGCAGTCTTTACCATCAGGTCCTATCAAGGGTGGGATGGACCTTGAGTCTTTAGTTTGTTGTTTACAAAATTGTAAAAAGCACGGGTGGAATTGGTGCTTAGAAGGTTTTCCTCTTGTTTAATGTGATAATTGGTGCATTCGGTCTTTATCTGGTGGCATAAATTTTTGTATCGGCTTTTGAAATTGGCAACGTGACCAGATTGGTTTTTCCGCCAGAGTGATCTCTTTTTGGATTGAAGTTTCCTTATTGTTATGGGTAATCTGCTTTTTTGTTTTGTTTTGGGAGTTGTTGTTGGTACATATAGTTTGATGACTCTTTTGACTTCAAGTAAAAATATGTTGTAATGGTCTTCAACGGTATTGCATCCAGTGAATAGAGATTGCCAATCAAGGGATGAGAGATCGTTGTCTATAAGATCATAGTTGCCTTTTTTGAAGTTACAATTGGGGATTACATCATTGTGGTGATTTTTGTGTGGGCGTATGTTGATGATCATATGTTTATGATCCTTGGCAAGAAGGGGGCTAGCCCAAATATCAGAAAATAATTATATTTTTTAAAAAATAGATTTTTTTTCCAAAGAATAAAGTATTTCCACAATCTTTTCAACAGTTATCCTCATTCTATTTTGGTTTTACTTTTATTTTATTCAGCAGCAATGTTGGACCATTTTCTCTGAGTCTCACACTTTTCATATGGAAAAAGTAGATTCTCATACTTTTTCATCTGGAGGCTTTTAAGAAGAGACTGGACAGCCACTTGTCTAGAATGGCATAGGATCTCCTGATCAGCAGGGGATTGGACTAGAAGACCTCCAAGGTCTCTTCCAACTCTGTTATTCTGTTATTCATACTGTACTTTGTCTTTCTCTCCCTCCCCCACATCCTTTACTTTAGCTGTTGTGGTGCTATTTTATGAGATGCAACTCTGTCTTTGAGTAAAGAAACAACATCTGTAAAGCAAATGAATTTCTCCCTCCACTTACACTTGTCTCCCTGGGCCCCATCCTACTTAACTCTACAGGATTTACAACAGATTTGGAGGAGAGTGCAACAGGCCACGGAGGGAAGGATAGGACAAACTTATATAATGTTGGATGTCAGCCTCTGCGTGGAAAAATATTAGAATATATTCTATCTTCTAACACATTTCCATGGATCTGTCATCCTAATGAATGGAAAATGGACATAAGAAAAGAGGATATGGAAATTTGCTTAGAACAGAATGAGAAAAATTGTAGAAGAAAATGCCACAGAATGGAGTTAAATAAATGTATTGAAAGTAGCAAAAAAGTATACTTGATGGAGTGTTTAAATGAAAGAGGCTTTGGGCAAGAAAACATTTCACAAGGAAATGATCGTTGCAAACAGTGAGCAGGGGAGAACAATACTGAATAATGTGTATAGAAATAAAGAAAATACCTTTTGTGAGAGAGATGGGTGATTAAAAAGTTTAATAGATAGATGATAGATAGATGATGGAGAGGCTGACAGACAGACAGACATTTCTCTGTGTCAATGGCAGCACTGGGACTAAAGTAGAGGCCTACAGATGGCAACTGGCCATCTGGACGATAGAGACAGACAGTTAGACAATTGCAAAGAATATAGCAAGAAGTTACAGAGATAGAGGGGTGCTTCAACACTCACCACTTAATTTCCTTCCACCATCTATGCCCTTTTGGATACTTTGCACAATGGCACTTCTCAATGGTGGTGTAGGGCTGGGACTAAAATAGAGGTCTGGGGCCTTCAGCAGTCTCAGCCAGCTGCCATCACTGTCTCAGCCAGCTGCCATCTGTAGGCCTCTACTTCAGCCCCAGTGCTGCCATTGCCACAGAGAAATGTCACCTCAAACTCCAGACTGTGGCCAGCTAGCCTGGTTGTGACAATTGAGTGAAAAGACACAGGAGCTCAGAGGAATAAAACACAACTGGTTACTGCTATGTGTCTTCCCCATATAACTTTGGCCAAGTTCACACATATAATGAACAATAGACTGGTCAGCCACAATATATTTATTGTCTTTTTGAACTCTGCCAATGTAGTTAGTTAATAATTCAACATGTTATGTCAATCTAGAATATTGGTTTAATTCAGTAAACCAGAGATTCTTGAAACTGGCAATACAGGGATCTCCTAAAATGACTTTTTTTTTTAACCTGTCATGAATTAAACCTAGCAATTCACTGGGGTTAGAGTGGGCAAAAAATGGTTGTGCTCTTTACCTTAAATTAAATTATACTTTCTAAATCAAATCAATGAAAGGACCTTACAGCTTTGTAAAAGAAGACTGCTTCATTGGAAATAAACTAAATGAACAGCCAATAAATTTTAAAACATAATTTAAGAGGAAGGATGAACTTGATTATTTTTATGTAAGTCCTGATATCTGGGGTGCATTCAAGTTCAGGGTGGGGGAAGAAAAGGGAAGAGTATCTTTTACCTTACGTCCGCTTCCTATAAACTATTGTTAAAATGCTGCAGCTTGCAAAACACTGACAGGCACTTTGGCACTACCTGTCTTAGTGAAGCTGCATTAAAATAACAGTCACGTTCCATACTCCTTTCACTTTAATCATAATTCCCTCTACAGGATAAATCTCAAGTGAGATGATCAGAGCTTTGCATAGAAGCCTCATGTCTCCCAAGGACGATTAGTCCTCCTTTGAAAGATAAACTGAGTTAGAAACATGGAATGTAAAGAGCTTTGAAACAATGGGGTTGATTTGAAATATATATATATATATATATATATATATATATATATATATATATATGTATGTATGTATGTATATATGTATGTCTGTATGGATATGATGGATGTATGATATGGCATTCAGCTTTGTTCGGGTATTTTCCACGTCACAGTTGTGCTTTTAAAGTTGTAGCTACAACTTTAAAAGCACAACTACAATGATGTGGGAAAAATCCGAACAAAGCTGAATGACATACATACATACATACATACATACATACATACAGACAGACAGACAGACAGACAGACAGTACATACATACATACATAATACATACATATATATATATATATATATATATTTGTTTTCTTAAGTTTTGGTACTTACATGTATGGTATTCAGCTTTGCTCGGGTATTTTCCATGACGTGGGAAAATACCCAAGGAAAGCTGAATACCATATATATATTTGTAGATTTTCACGGGTACAGGTATGTAGGTCTAGGTGTGTTCGGGTCTTTTCCCGTGTAAGATTAAGAGTATCTTGGCGACGTTTTGGTGAGGTCCCAGCACAAGATCCAGGATATCTCCACAAGAAAACTCACAAAGCCATCACACAGCCCATTATACCAACATCAACTCCATCAACCAATCAAGAGGCAGCAGTGCAGCCAACCAGCCCAGCACACCAGCCCCCACCACCAGTATTTATAGAGAGACGGCAGCTCCAATCACATACTGCTTGCAATGGCACGAAGCTGAAAGCACCAGCCTGAGGATGGTGAGTGGGACCTCGCTGAAACATCACCAAGATTCTCTTAATCTTACACAGGAAAAGACCCGAACACACCTAGATATAGATATAGATATAGATATAGATATAGATATAGATATAGATGATATAGATATAGATATAGATATAGATATAGATATATACATACACACATACACACACACATATATATTCATAAAACTGACAACCCTTCTTGGAAAGAACATTTCAGGAAGATAGTCTCTGATTACATTCTATATATTGCCTTATGACTTCCCACTTGGCTTTACCCACACTTACAGAAATGCTGGAATAAGCTACAGACTATAGAAAGCCACTTTAGTGTAGAGGTTAAGGCAGGGGTGTCAAACTCACGTCATCACAGCGGTGTCACATGATGTATCGGGACTTTTTTCCCCTTCACTAAACCGGGTTTGGATGTGGCCAGCACATGACGCATCCAGCCTGTGGGCAGGGAGTTTGACAGCCCTGGGTTAAGGCATCAGGCTAGAAACTGGGAGACCATGAGTTTTACTCCTGCTTTCAACAGAAAGTCAGCTGGGTGATCTTGGGTCAGTCAGTCTCTCAGCTCTAGGAAGAAGGCAACAGCAAATCACTTCTGAAAAACCTTGCCAAAGAAACTGCAGGGATAATCTAGGTGGTCTCCAAGAATCAAATATAATTTAATGGAAGAAAAAGAAAGTGCTGTGGTGGGTTAGCAAGTCAGGTGAACAAACTGCATGAGTGCTGTAGTTCTTTGAAAAGTGAGTTTTCTTTATGGTTGATGTCTTGATCCTGGCAATACACCAGTGATAGCCATCTTGATACCCTCAGTTCTTGCATTATCTATACTCTCTATCGCATGGTGTTTTGGTGAAATTACTACACAAGTGTAGAGAGGAATGGAAACTTCCAACTGCAATTGAAAACAAAATATTTTCCCTTATAATTCCTTACAGTTTTCTCCTATTGTTCATGGAAGCACAATAAAAGAGTCAAATGGAGAAGTAGTAGGTTGCCTTCATCTAAAGTGAAAAAGCAGAAATACTTGCTAATTATCTATATCTGTGTAACAGAAAGCATGAAGTATTTGAACTGCATTAAACAATACCCAGGGCTACCCTAAAAAGCCTAAAGTATCATATTTATCCAAATTTCATCCAAATAAACAATTGTATCCATTTAGTTTCAGAACCAATAGTTTTGATAAATTAAATTTGACAAGGAAGTAATTAATTCACATTTTCTTTTGATTAAAATGTGAGAGATTATTTTCTATGCATATTCTAACATGTAAGGAAATTGAATTGCTCAATTTCTGATGTGTTATTGCCTATATGGTAATTTATAAGGTCATTTTATTATTCTGTTATCAGTGGGCAGGAAACTATTTTTAAAAAGTACCTCTGCAATAATTCTAATTTGCACTGAGGACAGTTGAGGTTTGACTGTAATAATTACATTTTTTTAAAAAAAGTATTCAGATACAGTCTAGTCTCTTAATGATAGTGCATTAATTATATGTTAAGTGGAAATATGGTTAATTCTGAGATTAGAATTTTTTCATTTAATTAAATGAAATATTCATGTTTGTAGGAGTAAAAACTCTTAATTTTCTCACATGAAGATTAAAAAAAATCTTTAAAATGCCAGTTATCTGTACAATGGAGACAGCTGTTTATCTACAATGTCATCAGATTCTGTTAATAATACTGAACTTTTATCAACCTAATATTAAGGTTTATACATCTTTCTCAACAACGAACAGAAGTTTCAATACATACTGAAATACAATATAATTTTATTTTTTGTATCATAGCATCCTCTGGTCTATCCTCTAGCTAGATTTGATAATACTCTTATGAACTGATTCTGCCAGGAGGAACAGAATTATTGAGGCATGCACTACTTCAATGTTCTTTGAACAACATTATGTGATTTTCTTTTTTTTCCTTTTTTAATATAGAGCTTAGAAGGAAAAATAAATTACTGTACATTACTCATTTTCTTTCATGGGAAAGTTTGGAAGGTTACAAATAATGTTGATAAATTTTATTTATTGATTTTGCATACATGGCATGGGCAAAACGCTACTTCTTTGTCATTGTATGCCTTCTCAAATAATCAGTTGTGGTTTCATAATAACTTCTTCCCCTTTATTCTATCTGATGTTTCATTCTGATAATGACTTTTATCATACTTGATTGGCCATACCAGCCATAACTAAAAAGTATTCTATACTACTAAAAGTAGTATTCGTGTTGCTTTAGGTAGATTCATAAATATAAGCAGATTTGTTTCAGCTGAACAAAATTCGCTAACATTCAGAACTTTAAGTAGAAATTTGAAGCAATTTTTAAAAAATTGACAAAGCATGAATCCATGGTTAACAGATAACACTTAAAACCACAGCTGCCATTAGAATTCAATTCCCTTTTGTCTGATGGAGGGAGCTTCTTCAGGTGAAGCCCTGAGGTATACATCTAAAAGCAGAAAAAGTGTCATATTCCAGGAAAGTTACATCCCCACAACAGAGTTCTCCCCTCCTTCTTTTCCATTGTACTGAATTAATGAGGAGTTACAGCACTTTTCTTACACTTTTGCGGTCGCCCAAGATTAAAGTGTGCTTTTCTTTCTATATCCATTGCTACCTCTTTGTGGCTGTCTATAACACCATACCTCAGCTCTGGAGTTAAGCAAAATAAGCATGGAGTTGGGATTGCAAGTGAAGTGGGGGGAGAATTCAGAGTTTTTATCTCCATCCATCATGCCTTTAACTCTTCTACTTATTGCCTTGTCAGTGAAGAAATGGAAGGGCTGAGGACTACCATTGGAGGGTTGTACTTAGTGCATCAATTGACCTTAATATGGCCCTGGAACATTTATATTCATAAGGGATTACAACTAATATGATTTTATGATCTCAGTGAAAATGAAAGTTAAGGAATCAACTCAAGGAGGGGAGGGCACAGAACTCACAATAGCTTATCATCATTCTCCTGGATATAAAATGGGCCTGAGTATAACCATTGTTCCAACACAGTTTCCATATTCATATAGAAAACTGCATTGGAACAATAATTTTAAAACATTCTTGAATCTGTCAACATCGTATCTTTTGTTTTAAAGTCCCTTGGAAAATCATCACCCTACCTAGTGCAATGAAGATGGGAGTTTTGTTTACAAAGATACACTGAATGTTTACCAGCATGCTGCATAAAAGGTATTCAGTACTATATTGTGTATGACAAAGTGCATTTCTGAAATTATTCACACAAATCAGACAGGTTATTTTCCCAAAAAGGAAGATGAAAGCCAACAGCAGATTTATCATAAATGCACTAGAATTCATCAATATTAAGAGAATGAAGGCAGCACTAATATTTCTAGATGCAGGAAAAAAAAACTTTTGACAGCTTGGAATTTGCTAGAGGTCTTGAATAAAATGAATCCTGGGGAAGAGTTCAAAATCTGGGTGGATATCAATGGCAAATAGCAAAAATTATGGTGACTGGAATACTCTCAGAAAGCTTTTCAATTTGCAAAAACACATGGCTAGGGTGTCCACTCTCCCCTTTACTATTAGGGGAGTGGATGCTCTGGAAATCTTGTCCCACAAGATTTGAAAAGGTAAACAGACCATTGTGATCAAAATTCAAAGAAAGGAATACAAGATTAAATGTTATGCAGAATCAATATAATTTATTGGGGTGTATTTACATAATACTCAAATATGACATAATAAGAGAACAAAATAAAAACTACAATAAAATGGGTACAAAACTTTAAAAATATAGTAACAATGGAGCAATGGGAAGAAGTCAATAAAATTTGCAGCATGCTAGTATTTGGGGAAAACTTGGTACAAAATGCTCTACAGATGGTATATAACTCTGTCAATGATTGCCAAGATGGACAAATCATGCAACTATAAATGTTGGAAATGCCACAGCAAAGAAGGAAAATGTTGCCGTATGAGATGTTTATGCAAAAATTCTCAAATGTACTGCAAAGAACTAAACCAAAATGTTCAGAAAATTCTGAAAATAAAATTAAAAGCACAAACATTTTAATTAATCCGAGACAATATAAATAACAAGCATAGCAATTTATTAAGATATATGTTGACCATGGCAAGAATCAATCTGGTACAACATTGGAAAAGAGAAAACTTGCCATCAGTACAAGATTGGGAGCTTAACATTGAAGAATTTTAAGCTCCCAATCTTGGCAATGGATAAAAAAAGGACTACATACTGTATATTCAACAGTAGAAGTCTAATCAAATTCAAGAAGGAATGGTTTCTTTATGTACAACATATCAAACACCAAGGTTAGGTAAGATACTTAGAATATGATTTTTTTTAAGAAAAAGAGAAATTGTTTCAAAAATAATTAACAATTCAAATGGAAATATAAAAATATTTAAATAGCAATTAGGAGCTGGGAGAAAAAATGGGAGGAGAAGAGAGCTATTAGAATGCTTTTCCCTATACAATGGTACTTGGGAATTCAATTTCTTTGAAACTCATTGAATTTGGTACTCAACTCATTTTGTTGTGAAAATTTGTCCCATGATTTGTTTGCTACTCAATGCACAAGCTAGAACTTGTCAGTGTTGGCTGTCTTGTGACTCCTTACATTATTCTTTATGGGAAAATTTTGTCTGGTATTCATCATTTTTGGTACTCATTGCATCTCCTGGAAACAATTAATGATGAATACTGAGGTACCACAGTAATGCTTTTTTCCCCCTTGCTTCTTTATTTTGCTTTTATTTTTTTAATCATCATATTCTCATTTCAACCTTTGCTTTAGTGTAAAGTTTATTTTACATAAATACATGTTTTTCTGTTCTTTCATTTGCTTTGTTGTTGGTGCTTAATTTACCTAGTCACTAAAAAATAAAACTAGAAAGATATGCCATCCCTGATATAATGAGATATGTTTTCATTACAGTCATAGCATTATATAAGTACAAGCCAGGAGTAAGTATTGATTCTAATTTATGATACATGATACATCCAATGTTACAAAGTGTTGAGTTATCAGCAGCTTCCTTTGTTTTCAGAAGTGATCCTTTACATTAAGCAAAAAGAAAAACCCTCTGATAATTGTGTCTATTAATAGCAATAGCAATATTCATATTTTTAAGCTTTTGATTCACATTTACCCCATTTATTCACTCAATCCCAATCCGAAATGGGCATTCAACTGTAAAAAGATTCTCATTACATTCCAGTTAGCTAGCATGGAGTGCAGTTCAAGTTAGTTAACAAATGCCTGGCAAAAAATATGATTGCCGGTGTCTTTTATTTTGATTGTCCTCTCTTTTCTTAATTATTTTATAAACAATGAGATAAAATGTGTGGCATTTATTTCTTCTCTTATTAAAAAAGCAATCAGTTCTCTGAGGTCAGTTACAGATGAACAACTAGAAGCCATGAGAGTAGAGTAGTCTACATTGAGACAGTACTCAAGGAGTGTACAGTAGCACCTTGAGAGATAGGAGGCAAACATATCATAGTAATGCCCCCTCTCCCCAAATGCCAAGAAAAGGAGGTGAAATGGAAGAGTATGGCAAAACAGCAAAGAACTTTAGGGTGAAATTTGCTGCTTCCCATCTCTTAAAAATATTGAAGCTGTTCAAAGTTCCTATTGATACTACTAAAACCCCTGGGTATAAGACTGAAAAACAGCTTGATGTACTGGTTAAGGAACTGACATAAAAACATATTCTGGGTCCACCTTAGATACAAAACCAACCGTGTGACTTTGGGCTCCTTGTGTCCTGTATTCATTGCAGAGTTCTCCATGTAGAGAAGAAGATTGATTGCTTGTAAGGTATTTTGCCTAGCATGTATATTTCTGTATATGTCTTGTAGATAAACCACTGTTAAATGTCTAAGTCTCTATGTGCTGTGTTTTGCTCCTGGGTTGTCTCATAATAGTAATCATGCTGCAAATGGTCTGACATATATCAATGGAAATACTTAAATGCACATTTCTAAAAATTCCTCTGATTCCATTTAAGAGACAGCAGTCATTTAGGAGTGCTAAATGAAATATCGGCATCCCAAAGGAAGATATATAATTAACAACTTTCAACTCAGAAATTATCTTTTGGTTTCCATCAAAATTCCTCAGATTTTGAATTTAAGATACTGTATTTAATTGAGAGGCTAAGGACGGACACAGTTCTCTCCTGAAAATGTTGGCAGTATTATTGAAACACTTTTGGCATCTCTGGATATTTTTGACGTATTTCTTTTTAAACTTCCAAGATGGCCTTATAGGCCCCGACATTTCCCAGAATTGCCTGCAACATGTATATTCAGTTAAATGTTTATCTGTAATTTATTGAAACTGAAAACGATATTCTGTTCTGATTACTGGAAAGGGCCTGAGTGTTGTTTGTTTGAAGAAGCCCTGTGGCTCAATGGTTAGGATGCAGTATTGCAAGCTGTGATGACCCAGGGCATGGAACAGAGATAACACAAACAGATGGCAGTTCAAACTGCCCTTTTATTGCTCCAAATTTCCCCAAACACTCCCACATTCCTGGCAAGTCCCAGAGCAGAGTGATAACAAACTCCCACACAAACCTCAAGTAGCCTCTGGCTGCTATTAGTCCAGCCCAGTGCTTTCTGCACCAAGGCTGCATAGCAATAAATCCAACAGGGCAAATCAAGGAGTTCAGGAAGCAAAAGATCCAGGTAATTAGTCCAGAATGCCAGAAGGAATGCAAGGACTCTTGTAAAGTTCAAACATTGGCATGCAACAACACTTCAGGAACTCAGTGTTTGTTCCCAACAAATGCCACTCCCGACTGCATCTCCTTAAGTCTCATTCCCCAGGTGTGCCTTGTGAAGATGGGTGGGGCACTCTTTTCCTGTGCTGTTCACACCTTCTCTCCACTCTCTTGAGCTCTTGGACAGGGGGGTGGTCCTTGTTCCTTGCCTGAGCTCTGTCTCTCATGTTCATCCTGCCTCTGTTCCTCCCTGCCTACAATCTGTCCTAATCCTGAAAGTCCCTGGCCTTCCCCATTTTCTTCTGAAGACAACCAAGCCACCCCCTCAATCTCTGTCAGGCCAGGTTCCAACTCATCTTCCCCTGCAGATTCAGGCTCTGATGGGGGCATGACACACGCTAATTCTGCCCATACCCATGAGTTCAATCTTGACTGGTTCAAGGTTGATTCAGCCTTCCATTCTTTTGAGGCCAGATTGTTGGGGGCAATATGCTGATATTTGTAAACCACTCAGAGAGCAGTACATAAGTCTAAGTGCTATTGCTATTGAACACAAGAAAGTTCTATCACTATCCTCCTTTTAAGGAGACAAATTTAACAGCTACTGAAAAATGTTATGGCAATTTTGGAGAGCTGAGGGAGGATACAAAACTAAGATTAATACTACAGGTACTAAATCGGATGGGTATGAACAGAGTAATTGGAAGAGCAAAAGCCGTTCTTTGATCAGTTTAACTGATTTTCTGAAGACTAACAATAACATGTTATTATTTCCATGAATAAAATAATATTCTAAGAATCTGTCAATTAACATGTAGTTAGAATTTTAGAATGTTGAAAAGTGCCAGCTTGTTGTCTTTATGAAAGTTCTGGTATATGAAATTGTTCAATATGTATCAAAAGAATTCATTGGATTCCAATCTCTAATTTCTATACCACTAATAAAGCAGGCCCTCCTATTGTGACACTTTTCAGATTTGCTGTGAAATATATGGAGGGAGGGGAAGAGGAAGAGGTCCAACAAAAGCAGTTTCAACTGAAAGGAGTATGATTTGTGAAAAGAATCTTCAATATTTTATCTCATTCTCTACTGATTTTGTGTCTAAATCAGCACCCACCATCTGGTGATATTTTCATGAAGCTATGGAAGTTAAAAACATTGATTGCTGCTTCATGTTCTTCATATTACCAGTATTTTGCTAGAATGTCTATTTTCACCTTTAGCCTACAATTTTTTCTCTCTCCAGCTCTTAATTAGGTATTGGTTCAGTTGTTGGAGTTGCAACAACAAAAACAAATAAATCAGTAAATATAGGGTTGTTTGTTTGTTTTCTTAATGGCTAGGTTCAACTCTTCCTCTTCCTCCACACAGAAACTTGATTTTTGTTTTTATTCCTCATTATTTCAGACATGTTTATTTCAGTATGTCATGGAGAAGGCATTTTCTTTTGTTTGTAATGTTTTTTTTTCCTGTGTGCAGCATTACTAACCAGTTTATGAAAATAGGGAATATTAGAATACTTGTTGCATATTTTGTTTATTGTTCTCACTTTTTATCATTTATATTTTTTAAAAAAAATCTGGAGCAAATATATGTATATAAAAAGTATATTCTATATTTTGAAGATGAATACTATGTATGCTTTTTGCTTTTATACTTTTTAAAAAATTATTTCCTGCGGCAATTTTCTCCACAGCATGGAAAAGGCTACAGTCTTCTAAGCATTGGGAAGTGCTGCCCAGTTGTTTAAAATAATACTGAAATCACTTTCCACAGGAGGCTTGTATGCTTTAAAAGAATAACTAAACCATACAGAAAGTTTGAGGGAGGAAGGTGTGTACAAATACTAAGTCTAAACTTATTAATAATTTTGATCAACAATTTTTCTAAGTTGACTGTTGAAGCAGAAAGATTGTTTTTAATGTATTTTAGATTAGGAAATAAATATCTAGCATTGTTGAATCCTTATCGTTCCACTACAGTTCCCAAGAACAAGTACATAATGGTTTTCAACAGTAGAGGATATAATATTAGGAGGGAGATCTAAAGGAAACACCTTTTCACTGTCAAGATCATAATACCATCCCACACTCAAATTATATTGGATTTATTATATTTTGCAACATTATATCTATAAACAATCCAGAAGATATCTGGCATTGTATTAATTCTTCCTGATATCACTTTATTTTGCATTCAGAAAAAAAACTAAATTTCTTTAGCTTATTCCTTGATATATTATTTCTTAGTGTCTAACATAAAGCATACGCAACAGAGTTTCAAATGAAGCACCCTTTCAACGCATTGCAAAGTAGTATGGCCCCCTTGCTTCTAAGGCTGAATAAAAATGACCATGTTGCTTTATCATGATTTGGTTTGAAATCCTTCTCAGTCTTCTTCTTCAAAGTTTGCAATATGGGAGAGAGTCAAGAGGTGCCTCCTTTTCCTATCAGGATTGCTTGCCAACATCTTTGGTGGCTGTGGCAGGGGAGGCCCCATTTATCTCTTGAAAACCAGTCAAGAGGATAAGAATATCCAAAAACCCACACTTGTTGTCATTTGCCATGTATCAAGGGGACTTCAAATGATGAGGCTTTAGTGTGAACCATGAAGTGCAAGTAATCAGACTTGCATCAGCTAGTCTAGCACTCCCTCAATGCACACCAATGATCATTCAGGCTCAGAAGGTTGGTGTGCAATAGAATTAAACAGCTTCTTGGCTTTCTTTTTCTATACAGTATTGGTATCATCTTTGTTTAGCAACTTCAACATATTCTAAGCCAAAATATTCAACAGTATCTTATTTCCATTTATTTTATTTTCCATTTACATTCTCTTGAAAAACCTTTCATCAGACATATTATGACATATAATTGTGTTTGGGCAAATTCTTTTTAGCAAAATTATTCAGAAAAACTCTTCTTTCCCAGTGGTTCCTCAACTAAATGAGGGGTGAGAACTGGACAATGAGAGAAATGAAGAAAGATGCTTACTTTACAAAGGGTGGGGGGGGACAGGGAGAGGAAGATGGATGTTGTCAGTTCAGGCTAAGTATGTCTTTCTTGCTGTTCACTGATTTGAGACATGTTGCTAAGTATTTTTGAGGCACATTTTAAATGAAGCCACAATGGGAAATCTACAGAAATGCAACAGTAGCTAAAAGTTAAAACTCTGTGAAGAAAACATATTTGTTGTGGAGCGGCGGTAAATACTGAGGCAGACACGGAGCTGACAGACAAGAAGCTTTATTCAAAGAATAAAGGGTTGCCGCAGCTGCCGGGGCTAACAGGCAGTCAGCTGGTGGCAACAGCTGATGCCGTTTGACAGCTCTTTTTATAGCCGGCTGTCAAACAGCATCAACCAATGGGAGCGGTCCGCGCTCCCGCCAGAAGTGCAGACCAGACTGAGGACTACAGTCAGTCTGTGAATACAACAATATTCTTTTCAGACTTCAGCAAAGTACATCAATCCATACATTGATAGGAGTGTTGAAAATATTATAATACACATTTGGTATACTGGCCAGAAAAATGAGAACATCCAAACAGCTAGTGTACATAGTCATGCCTTTTTGAAAACTTTGAAATAGTATGAAATATTAAGTCTCCTTTGTATTTAGCAACCTAGAATTTAAATCAAGGATCTGCTCCACACAAAGTGTTGTAGAAATAACTTCCCTCAGCCAATGCCAGATTTAGGCATAAACTAAGTAAGCTACACCTCACAAAATGGTAGAAATTTTATAGGGGCTTTTAGAATTTTATGTGGCTTTTTCTCAATGAAAAAAATATTCCTTATTTTTTAAATTCCAAAATGATAAACCGCCTTTTATAGGCCTTTCAGAGTTTTAGCAACTTTCACAGACCAGGCCTGTGGAAAGCAAAGAGGTTTGATTTTAATGAGAATTGTTTCATGGATAACAATTGGCCAGGGCTGTCTTTTCATCTGGGAACAATTTGGGTTTATGTAATTAAGCAACTTACATCCTTATCACAAGTCATAAGAAGGAGGAAACAACCCTCTGGATGACATCTACAAAAGTAGCAAATAAACAACTGTCTGAAAATATGGCATCCTCATTCAGTGCAACATAAGCAAATCATCACCTGCTTTGCTGCCTGCTGTTTGACATGTCAGTATTAGTGTGTCTGTTTCTGTCTCTCTACTTTAAGCTGTCTTTTAGATTAAATGCAGAAGAGAAGGATCTCTGAGCCAAAATAGATGGTAGTTCTCAAAGCTGGAGAGTAATTAAATGAACTACATTTTCCTCCAAGATCTCAAGGATGTAATTACATGTTATGACTAATTGGCTGATCGATACTTTGATGTCTATCCTTGCTAGTTAAATTGCTGAGTAAGATGACTGGAATATGTCAGGAAATAATTCCCATTGATTTTGCAATTCTGGAAGCAGGCAGAGATCATTACTTCAAGGATACATATTTTTTCACTTGGACTGCTCCCAGGTATGTTTGAATGGCAATATTGTTTTGTATGGCCTAGGTTCAAAGATGCCTTATCTTCTACTTCTTCATTTCCAAGATGCAAGCAAAAAGAACCTGAAACATTTAAAACTACTGCCACATCCACTACAGTGCAAATGTGTTGTTCATCATCAAGCAAACAACTGAAAACATGTTATTCCTCTATCCCAAAACAACTTGTTAATATACTTTGTAGGTTTAATTAGAAATAATTTTTAGAACAAGATTGAAAAGACATACACAGGCCAAATTCTGAAACCATTAAAAATGTTTACATTCTTGCCTCTCATAAGTTCAGAAGCATTGTCATCTTGAATGATAAGGCAGAACTTTTGCAATATTTCAATGATCAGAGTACATTGTACAAGCCAGCACTTGAGATCATGAAAATGGCACTCATAGCCTCAAGTTGTTATTCATCTCTGATATAAATAATAAGACCCTCTGGATGCATTCTGAAAGTTCCATGAAGGACAGTTTGTGCTGAAGGCAGAGAACCAGTGTTGTTCCTGAGTGAATGCTTTATGAATACACAATGGTTACCTTTTTTTAATGTCCATTTTGTAACAGTAGTCAGTTAAGATGCTCTACATCAGGGGTGTCCAGCTTGTGTCATCATGGAGGTGTCGCATGATGTATTGGGACTTTCCCCCCTTTCCTAAACTGGATGGGGGCAGGGCCAGGAGATGATGCATCTGGCCCACGGGCCATGAGTTTGGCCCTATATGTTGAGCAATAGGACCAAAAATCACAGAATCTGGCACCCAAAGTGTAGAACATTTGATCATGAGTTTAAAACAACTCTTGTTTTGCTTTTTGTACAAAGAAACTGAGACCACATCTAACAATAATTCTAACAGAATAACAGAGTTGGAAGGGACATTGGAGGTCTTCTAGTCCAACCCCCTGCTCAGGCAGGAAACCCTATATCATTTCAGACAAATAGTTGTCCAATCTCTTCTTTAAAACCCCCAGTGTTTGGAGCACTCACAACTTCTACAGGCAAGTTGTTCCACTGATTCTTGCTGAGAAAACTGCATGGAGGAATAATTAACAGCAAGGAAGCCTGAAAGGATAGAGTGAAGGATTTATCACACATTCTTCTGTCACTCTTGGCTAGGCTATAGATCTGTCCATTGGCTCAATCTGTGAATCGAATCAGGATTTGTCTGATTCCATGCTAGTCTACAAGAAACCAGAAAAGATAAATGCAAATAACAGAAATCTGGAGTGGGAGCAGTAATTATTTTTCCCTTTTGTACAGATTGGGAGTGGTAGGAAGTTATGGCAATTCAGGGAAGTGAGGCCGTATTTAAGCTTCATTTTAAATATGCTTGTGTTAAATAACAGTAGGATTAATTGAATCATGTCATTCCCTCTTGTTCTCAGTGTTTCTCAGCCATCAGAAAGGAAGATTACTGAAGCTCACATTCAGGCTGGCTGGTGGAGGACTAAATGTAGTGCAATGCAGTGCAATGCAATGCAGTGCAGTGCAATGCAGTGCAGTGCAATGCAGTGAAAACTTTGTTTTTACAGAAGTTACCTGTGTATCAGGTAACAAAGTCAGTTCAGAAATTCAGTTACGAGATAGGAAAATAAGTTAATCAAGAAAAAATAGAAGAAAAAATAGAGGAAAGTTAAGGAAAGAAGCACTAGGAATGAGAGATGCCCAGTGTTGTAAAATGCTGAGAGTCTATGAAGATTCTCAGTCATCTAGGACTGAGAATCTCCATAGACATGTAGCCATGCACTTTGGGATGAACACCTTTCGAATGTTGCGGGATTGCTAATGGATTTCCAGAAAAACTGCAGACCACAGGAACCCTTTGCACTTCAGTTTGAGATGCAGACAACACAGTCTCATCCCCAACAGCTTGCACCTATCTTCAACAGTGAAGGGACACAGGGCAGAAAACATCCTACAGCCAAGAAGACTCCATATCCATTTGTACTACTCAGGTGCCCCTGAGGACACAGATAAATCTCCAAGTGCCTCAACAACTCTCTAAAAAGAATGCAAATGACCAGCTGTCTGCAAAGAATATAAATCCTTCCATTTCCCACCATCCAGACAGAGCTGAAGAAGCTTCTTGGCTGAGAAGTGAAATGTTTTCAAAGAAAAACAAAGTCCAGTTACCTCCTGAAAAATCACCTTTGGGATAAATTTGTCAGAGTTAAAATAGAATCAATTATATCTATGATATGAGGATCTGAATTTGCTTCAGATCATTGATAACTAACTGATCTTAAAGAAAAAAAGCCTATTTTGTTAAAAGAAAAAACTCTGAAAACAGCATTCTTGATGCCACTGAGCTGAACACAAGAACACTTTCATGTTCCTGTTAATATGCAACCAGTCCTGAAGGCAAAAGTGCTCAAGAGAACTCTATATAGGATTCTATTTTCATCTGAATTTACTTAAACGATTTGTGCAATTGTTTATCAAGTGCAAATCTATAGCATAGTGACTGAAGACGACAACATCATTTTCCAAATGGGAAAGCTACCAAAGGATTTTGTGAGAAATGAAAAACTGAAAAGCATTTTTTCTCATATGGAGAAATAAATTGGTTTTTTTAAATTTCTAATCTATCATACTATAAATTGGTTATATATACAGTAAACAAAAAAGCTGAATTGACTATCAAATTTACAGTGATGTGCAATACCAATTGTTGAATTCATTAAAAGGAAAACAAAACGGAATATGAAGAAATTAACTCTATATTACCATTTGTTTCCAGATGTCTTTATCTAGGCATGTGTATTCAACTATCATCTATTTTGGGAGACATGGTTATGCTGCTGCAAACATGATTTCCAGCTTCCTCTGAGTCCATCAGATACCCTTTTAAATTCAATGGAGTTTTAAAGCAGACTGACATGAATTCTGAATTCTGTTGATTAGAAAGGAAGAACTGAAAACCCAGTATACATTCACAATCTTTTGGAAACCTTAAAATAATACATACCATATTTTAGAGTTTAATTCTCTAACTATAACTAAAAAGGCTTTTGTACTACATTCTCTCTAGTGATGCATGCCTAAAAGAGTTACTTGATCAAATGTAGCACTGAATTTGCTAAGAAAAGGATGCAATCCCTAGGTCCAGTGGTCAGGGGTGGGATTCTCCTGGTTCAGATTGGTTCGGGCGAACCCTTAGCTGTGATAATCAGCTGGCTCCGAACTGGTTCGATCTGATGATCATGTGGGCCCGCCTGCCCACCCGCCGCTGCGCTGTACTCACCTATATCTTCTCAGCTGATTCACACGGCAGAGTGGATTGCTGCGCCTCAGCTGTGTTACTTTCCCGAAGTAACATTAAAGGTAAGTAATTGTAATAGCTGTGCATATGCGCGCGGCGATTAGAGAACCGGTTGTTACGCTGAATCCCACCCCTGCCAATGGTCATTCCATTGGCCAAAGTGTGTCCATTAGCAGAATAGCTGCTGCTTCTTCACTTCTTCAGTATATACCGGAGAGAATTGGAGGACTCTCCAGAGAGATTCAAACATTCTGGGGTTAAATAAGCGGGAGAGACAAACATGCCTTTCATAATGGTGGGGGTAGCTCATGATCTTTGGTAAGAATTGAAGGGCTCTTTCCTTTGAAATATTTGCTTATAGCAGTGTTCTGGTCTTGGTTTCTTTCCATGTGCTCTCTGGAATATCCATGGGACCACACACATGGTGATGAGATCATTTGGTCAATCCTGGAAGTGCCCTGAGAAACTTTTTCATTTTTCAGACAGCCCAAGGTATGTAAGCATATCTTTAAGCAATGAGAATTAACTTTAGAACCTTTGAGGCCAAGGGTTTATGAGCTAGTTTACTGAAAATAATTTTCCTTTGCAAAAGCTCTGTGTTTATGTGTGAAAACTGCTTGTTGCTCTGGCATAGTTCACACAGTTTGTGGAACTCAAAATATATGCAGGGGACATGCTGTTTGAATAACAAGCAGATACACACAATATTTAGGAAGAAAAAGAAATGGAATCAAAATTCCATTAAAGGTCATGGAATTAGTTACATGGCTTTTTTTAAAATCACTATTAATCTGGCTGCAAATATGGATCACTCTTAAGAAATAGTTCTGAAGCAAGGCTCTTGTTAAGCAACATGCTAGTTATATCTTGTTTTTCAAGAATTATCGCATTGTGTTAAAAACTTATATTTTGACAATTCTGTAGTTAATTAATTTGCTGCTAGCAAACTAGCGACCTTTAGCTGACACATTAATACTCTCATAATCAGCTAAAGGTCACATCTTGCTTAGAGTTGGAGCCTTTCCTGTACCATGTCCTCTGAATACCAGAAAGCTGTCTGATATGCCAGTTAGAAGTGTTAATGTGGCAGACAAAGATCACCAACTCTTCACTGGGTAAACTGGTTCAGTACTGGCAGCATAAAGAGCTATGATGAAAGTCTAATCCTTAAACAGCCTGCCTGAAACTCACTAATAGGAATATTGGCTATTTTAAACTATTACCAACTGACTGAGGTTTTAATAGGATCTGAATAACATCAAGTCTGCTTCCATAGAAACTCTTGTTCATGTACAACAAGACTGCCAACCAATTAGGGAAAATATTTGATATATCCTTTCTCCACAACCAAATTAATCCAATAATTTTTAATGCTTGAATATTATCAAATAATCAATATTGCTGCATTTATGATTCTCCAAATGCAATGTTATCATTTGCAATTTCAGTTGATTTATCAGTCATCATGGTATTTGAAGACTTACATATTGCAATTTCAAATAAGTACTGTAAAATTCAGTGATTCAAACACATATCATACAAGCGTTGAAGTTCTTTATTGCAGTTAGATTTAACATGCCAAATCTAAAAAATAATTTCATTAGATTATACTGATTGGCTAGGGGAATTTTGGGAGTTGAAGTCCACACATCTTAAAGTTGCCAACGTTGAGAAACACTGTTCTGGGTGAAGAAGCAAAACATAATATTCTCATATATGTTACAGCATATCCAACAGAATAGTTATATGGCAGAGGCTTGCCATAATATGTCAAAAAGCACTATAATTTTAAATGTACACACACAACTGTTTGTTGGGTGAAAATATTTTACCCAATAGGTCTTCCTTGACATCTCTTTCTCTCATGAATTGAAAAGCTGGCTTTAAAAATAATCAGGAGAAAACATTGAGCTGGTTATCTTTACATTTACTGCCTATATATACTATGAGATTATGGAGGAGATCCCAAGCTTGAAATTGTTCATTTCAAGAGTTTGGACATGTAATGGACCATTTAACTCCACATTTTCAGTGTGCCAACATCTCTTATTAACCTAAAAAAAAAAACTTTAGCCATGGAAAATTGGAAAGCACATTCTCCAGTAAAACCACAGGGACTGGTTTCATCTTTGCAGCCATCAGCTGGAGAAAGTTTGGACATGGAGAGAAGGTTGGGAAAAAGACAATTAACATGTTTAGAGATGTGAGCATATTAACAACTAGCTGGACATTTAAAAAAAAGACGGTTGTCTATTGACTGGTTGGTAAATGTACTGCTGTTTTTAAATTATTCAACGTGAGGAAGTTAAAGTTAAGGGCTTTTATTTTACGCTTTTATTTCTCAAGCAGATTCCCAATGTTCTCTCCTGATAGAAATAAGAAATGGATCCTCAAGATCTGTGTTGATTATCAGGATTTTTAATTTGTTCATAAATGTAAGCAGCAGGTTGGGCCAATATTGGGCGATACCAAAACTACTGAAATAAAAAGCCAAAGACCTCCTTAAACTGGGTGAATGGTCAACCACATGGCAGATACAATGGGAATTTAAATAATTATAAAATAATGCATACTTTGGCAAACCATCCACATTCATAATACACCTTTGAAGTCTGAGCTGCCTGTAACTAACCAGGTAAACTATTTTAAGATCATAGCAGATAATGCAAAGAAATTCCCAAGGTGCACCTGACATTGTACCAGAGGTGGTATTCAGCAGGTTCTGACCAGTTCTGGAGAACCGGTAGAAGAAATTTTGAGTAGTTTGGAGAACCAGCAAATACCACCTCTGACTGGCCCCACCCCCATCTGTTCACTGCCTCCTGAGTCCCAGCTGATTGGCTGGGTCTTCTTTGGTTGCCCTGCACAGGAGAACGGAGCTGGAAAGCAGGTTAGTGGGGTGGGGAGGAAATGGGATTTTGCAGTAACTTTCTCCTAGGAGTGGGGAGGGAATGGAGATTTTGCAATATTCTTCCCCTGCCATGCCCACCAAGCCAGGTCCACCAAGCCACACCACACCCACCAAGCCACGCCCACAGAACCGGTAGTAAAAAAAATTTGAATCCCACCACTGCATTGTACACAATTCTGGAGACCATATTTAAGGAAGGGTGTAACAGAGCTAGAAAAAGTTATTATCTGAAAGGAAAGGATGGTAAAGAAGGATTTTTAAGAATGGAGAGAAGGGCTTTTTCTCTCTCTTCTCTCAGAGGACTAGGACTACTACTCATCCAATGAAGCTGATTATAAATGAATGTAAAGCAAAGTGCTTCTTTATATACATGAATACATTAGCAACATATGAAATTGATTTACACAAAGCATGATGGCCACTAGCAAGGATGGCTTTAAAGGGGATTTGATATGTTCATTGAAGACAGATGTCTTTTTCAAAAGGCAACTGATACAGATACTGATAATCAGAGTTGGAAGGGACCTTGTAGGTCATCTAGTCCAACCCCCCGCCCAAGCGGGAGACCCTACACCATTTCTGACAAATGGCAGTCCAATCTCTTCTTGAAAGTCTCAACTGATGGTGCTCCCACAACTTCCGAGGGCAAGCTGTTCCATTGGTTGATTGTTCTCACTGTCAGAAAGTTTCTCCTTGTTTCCAGGTTAAATCTCTCCTTGTTCAGTTTCCATCCATTATTCCTTGTCTGGCCTACAGGAGCTTTAGAAAATAGCTTGTCACTTTCCTCCCTGTGGCAGCCCCTCAAATATTAGAAGACCGCTATCATGTCTCCCCTGGTCCTTCTCTTTACTAGACTAGCCAAGCCCAGTTCCTGCAACCATTCCTTGTATGTTTTAGCCTCCAGTCCCCTAATCATCCTGGTTGCTCTTCTCTGTACTTTTTCTAGAGTCTCAACATCTTTTTTATAATGTGGTGACCAAAACTGGATGCAGTACTCTTGGTGTGGTCTTACTAAGGCTTTATAGAGTGATATTAGTACTTCCCTTGATCTTGACTGTATCCCTTTGTTAATACAACTTAGGATTGCATTAGCTTTTTTGGCGGCGGCTGCACACTACTGGCTGATATTTAGCTGGTTGTCCACTACGACTCCAAGATCCCTCTCACAGTTATTGCTATTGAGCCTGGTTTCACCCAGTCTATATGGGTACTTTTGGTTTTTCTTGCCTAAGTGTAGGACTTTACTTTTCTCTATATTGAATTTCATTTTATTAGATATGGCCCAGTGTTCTAGTCTGTCAAGATCCATCTGGATCTTGAGCCTATCTTCTTGGGTGTTAGCTATTCCTGCCAGCTTAGTATCATCTGCAAATTTGGTAAGTTCCCCTTCTATTCCCTCATCTAAGTCATTAATGAAGATATTGAAGAGTACTGGGCCTAAGACGGAACCTTGTGACACCCCATTGCTTACTTCTCTCCATGTAGACTTAGACCCATTAAGGACTTCTTGTTGAGTACGGTTTGCCAGCCAGTTGCTAATCCATCTAGTGGTGGTGCGATCTATTCCACTTTTTTCTAGCTTACTAAGAAGTAGGTTGTGGTCTACTGGATGTTGCTTTTCCTTGAAGATGTTTTGCTTCTCATCCAAGAAGTTTCTTCAGGATAATTGAGGAGAAAAACCAAGTCCAGTTGCCTTTTGAAAAAGCATCTTTAGGACAACCATGATCTGGTTGACTGAGAATCTCCAAAGACAGTTCTCTCAAGAGTTGACAGTCTGGAATACTCATGTTTCCAAATACCAGCTACAAAGGAAAGTTGATGGGGAATATCTCTTATCTCCTTTATGCAAAATACCACTCACACTTGAAATTTGCCATGTATGTTCCTCTTGACTTCTAGATGCTCACTAAGAAAGGCTTTTCGAAATGACCATCAGAGCATTAGTATTTTATATATTATTATTAACATGCTCTGATGCTAAGGAGTTCTACTCCCCCTCCCCACTTGAAAAGAAATCTGTTCCAAATGCAAAACACAAGCACAGGAGAGGAGTTTCAGTTTTAGTTTCACAGCAGCAACCAGCTTTAGTACAGAAGAGTTGAGCTAAGCCACGCCCAGGCTCCTTGCTGTCTCCTTCTTGTTCACACAGCAAATAGTGTTTCTGTTACCATGTTTCAATTTCCAAACAGCCCTCAACTCTCTCACACACAGGACACTAGCCAGATGAATACCAATGGATGCTGGTAGGCAGAGGCACAATTGGTTGTCCCAAAGTTACTTGGTGCTGGCACGCGAGTGTGAGCGTTTTTCTAGCTTACTAAGAAGTAGGTTGTGGTCTACTGGATGTTGCTTTTCCTTGAAGATGTTTTGCTTCTCATCCAAGAAGTTTCTTCAGGATAATTGAGGAGAAAAACCAAGTCCAGTTGCCTTTTGAAAAAGCATCTTTAGGACAACCATGATCTGGTTGACTGAGAATCTCCAAAGACAGTTCTCTCAAGAGTTGACAGTCTGGAATACTCATGTTTCCAAATACCAGCTACAAAGGAAAGTTGATGGGGAATATCTCTTATCTCCTTTATGCAAAATACCACTCACACTTGAAATTTGCCATGTATGTTCCTCTTGACTTCTAGATGCTCACTAAGAAAGGCTTTTCGAAATGACCATCAGAGCATTAGTATTTTATATATTATTATTAACATGCTCTGATGCTAAGGAGTTCTACTCCCCCTCCCCACCTGAAAAGAAATCTGTTCCAAATGCAAAACACAAGCACAGGAGAGGAGTTTCAGTTTTAGTTTCACAGCAGCAACCAGCTTTAGTACAGAAGAGTTGAGCTAAGCCACGCCCAGGCTCCTTGCTGTCTCCTTCTTGCTCACACAGCAAATAGTGTTTCTGTTACCATGTTTCAATTTCCAAACAGCCCTCAACTCTCTCACACACAGGACACTAGCCAGATGAATACCAATGGATGCTGGTAGGCAGAGGCACAATTGGTTGTCCCAAAGTTACTTGGTGCTGGCACGCGAGTGTGAGCGTGCAAACATGCACACACTTTTTCGCACAGGAGCCCAAAAAAGTTAGCCACCACTGCCCTAGGCAAAATACCCAGATGATGTTTCTCAAACTATGGAAAATGCATAAAGAAGCAATATTGTTTTCCTTGTTTGATCTGGTCATACAGATCTTTGTGAGCAGTTAAATGATAGGAGCTAAACCCATGCATCACTCATCCTATGAAGAGAAATGCTTAAAATCTTTTCTGAAACCATTAGCTCCTGAAATACAATATTGCTGAGCTTTCGAACTATATAAAAGATAATAAAAATAGCAGTGCTTGTTTCAGGGTAGCTTAAAAAGAGGGTATATTTCTTGATCAATTAAAGTGGCATTGTTGAGCTTTCTTTCTCTTTCCTTCTTTCTTTCTTTTTTCCTCCCTCCCTCCCTCCCTCTTTGTTTCTGTCTCTCTGTCTTTGTGTCTCTCTCTGTCTCTCTGTCTCTCTTTCTTTTATTCAAAGCATTTATATACATTGTTCATTTCCTTCATGATACATATCTTCAGCTTGGAACTAAGAAACTTTCTTTTCTGATTCTATGTGGATGATTGTATTTAACTGCATGGCAGATTGTATGCATCTAAGAACAGTTAAGAAACAGGATGGCTGCTTCAATATAGCTATTGAGAAGTCTGAGTTGTTCAACTGATTTGCAGAAAAAGAGGCATGTGTCTAGTTGGAAAATGTAATCTTTTGTATTACTCTGTCTCTTCTGACTCCAGAGAAGCCTTAAACTTCATGGAGCTGTAAAACTGAAGAGTAGTCTTAAGTCTATTCTCAGTAGTCATAGCAGGGGTTTGTGGTTGTAATAACCAAGTTTTGCTGCCCTTGATTTATTGAAGGAAACATTAAACAGTGCAGTAAATAGGCAAGCAGGAAACTACTTAGAAATGCAAATGTATTTATAGTTGTAGTCCTGTTTACAATATACTATATAGTTTGACAAATTAAACTTTGATATGGGACCATGTATGCAAATGATATACAATCCAGACACCCTACTTGATATTTAGAATACCATTATTTGAATAGAAAGAAGCTAGGCTATTTGAAACAGCAGGAAACTATTTTGTGGCATTCATGGAAATTGTTAGATGACCTTTTTCTTCATATATTGGTTTAAAGGCTGAAGAACAAGAAACCAGAAAATGGTTTTCATTAAAGTCCATTTGTATGAGTTGGGTATTTAATACTGTAAGTCTGCAAACTTTGGGAAATTTGGAAAGCGACTTGCACATTAAAATAAATCAGAGGGTTAAGAGCCTGTAAAATTTGCTATAAATTCCAATTGAGATAATGGTAAAAGGCAATTGTGTGCAGTAATAAACTACTTGAAATAAGTGACGATTAAGCAACTTTAGACTGAGTAACTATACTTTGTATTAAACTTTTACTTTATCCACACGCATTTTACTTTGTAATATATTTATTTGGATTTTTATGGCAATGCATAATCATGTATAAGAACTTGAAGTAGTATTATATATAGCATATATTTATTTTAATGCTAAGTTAAAAATAAAATTACTTGACCACTATAGAAAATCCTATAAATACATTTTATAAACAAGTTTAATTTTCTCTTTTAAAAAATAGTAAACGTTATTAAAACAGTATTTCTGGCCATTTGTTGCAGGCAGTGTATATATTATATAAACACATTTATATAGTAAGTGTGGCTTTCACATTGTGCCCAGCACAATTGGGTTAGGTAGTTGGGTATATTAAATAAACCACAAATGTCCGAATTCATATAACATGCAAATTCATCTTTTGTT